>NC_060212.1:59985000-60285000 GCF_021130785.1 Homalodisca vitripennis
ATTTTTTTTTTTTAAAATTTTTTAAATTTGGGGTTTTTTTGGGTTTTTTTAAAAATTTTTTTTTTAAAAAAAGGGGTTTTTTTAAAAAGGGGGGAAAAAAAAGGGGGGGTTTTTGGGGGGAAAAAGTTTTTTGGGGGGGAATGGGGTTTGGTTTTTCCCCTTTTTTTCCCGGGGAAGGGAAAGGGGGTGGGTGGGGGGGGCCCCCCCTTTTCCCACAAATTTTTTTTTTTTTTAAAAAACCCCAAATTTTCCCAAAAAGGGCCCCAAAAAACCCCCCCAAAAAAAGGTTTGGGCCCCCCCCAAAACCCCAACCCCCCCCGGGGCCTTCCCCCGTTTTCCCCCCCCCCCCCTTTTTTTTTTCCCCCCCCCCCTTTTTCCCCCCTTTTTTCCCCCCCCCCCCCCACTTCCCTGAAAGGTTTTCCCCTTTTTTTTAAATTGGGGGGAATTTGTTTTTTTTTGGGTTTTTTTTTCCCAAAAAAAAACCCTTTTTTAAACCCCCGGGCCAAAAAAAAAAAAATTTTTAAAAAAAAAAAAAATTTAAAAAAAAAGGGGGGGCCCCCCCCTTTTTCCCTTTTTTTGGGGAAAAAACCCCCAAATTTTTTTTTAAAAGGGTTGGGAACCAAAAACCCCCCCTTTTTTTTTTAAAAGAAAAAAAAAAAACCCCCCCCCTTTTTTTTTAAAAAAATTTTGGGGGGGGCCCCCCCCCAAAAAAACCCCCGGGGTTTTTTTCCCCCAAAAAAATTTTTTGGGGAAAAACCGGAAAAAAAAAAAAAAGGGGGGCTTTTTGGTAATTTCCAAAAAAAATTTTTTTTTTTTTTTTAAAAAAAGGGGGTTTTAAGGGGGGGGCCCCCCGGGGGGCCAAAAAAAAAATAAAAATAAAAAATTAAAAAAAAATTTTTTTTAAAAAAAACCTTTTTTAAAAAAAATTTTTTTGGCCCCCAAAAAACCCCCCAAAAAAAAAAAAATTTTTTAAAAAATAAAAATTTTTAAAAAAAAAAAAAAACCCCCCAAACTTTTTTAAAAAATTTTTAAAAAAAAAATAAAAAAAAGGGGTTAAAAAATTTTTTAAAAAATTAATTTTTTTTTAAAAAAAATTAAAAAATTTTTTTAAAAAATTTAAAAAATTTTTAAAATTTTAAAAAATCTTTGGTTTTTTTTTTTTTTTTCCTTTTTTTTTTGGGGGTTTTTGGAAAAAATTTAATTTTTTTTTGGTTTAAAAAAACCCCGAAAAAAAAATTTTAAAGGGGAAAAAAAAACCCAAACCCAAAAAAAAACCCCCCCAAAAAGGGTTTTTTTAAATTTTTTTGGGTTTTTTTAAAAAAGGGGGTTTTTTTAAAAATTTTTTTTTAAAAAATTTTTTCCTTTTTTTTTTTTTATTTTTTCGGGAAAAAACCCCTTTTTTAAAAATTTTTTTTTTTTTAAAAAATTTTTTTTTTTTAAAAAAAATTAAAAAAAATTTTTAATTTAAAAAAAAAAAAAAAAAAAAAATTTTTTTTTTTTTAATTATTTTTAATTTTTTAAAAAAAATTTTTTTTTAAAAACCCCCTTTTTTTAAAATTAAAAAAATTTTTTTTTTCCCCAAAAAAATTTTTTCCCCCCCAAAATATTGTAAATTTGACCCTTTTTTTTGGGGTTTAAAAAAATTTTAATTTTTTTTAAAAAAAAAAAATTTTTTTTTTTTTTTTGGGTTAAAAAAAAATTTTTTTTTTTTAAAAAAAATTTTTTTAAAAAAAAACCCCCCAACCCCCCCAAAAAATTTTAAAATTGTTTTTTTTAAGGGGGGTTTTTTGGGGGGTTTTAAAAAAAAAAAATTTTTTTTTTTTTTAAAAAATTAAAGGGGGGGAAGGTTTTTTAAAATTTTTTCCCCGGGGGGGAAAAAATTTGAAATTTTTTTTTTAAAAAAAAAAAATTTTAAAAAATTTTTTTAAAAAAATTTTTTTAAAAACCCCCTTGGGAAAGGGGCCCTTGCCTTTCCCCCCCAAAAAAGGGGGGGGGGGGGGAAAAAAAATTAAAAAAAATTTTTTTTTAAAAAAATTTTTAAAAAGGGGGGAAAACCCTTTGGGCCCCCCGGTTTGGCCCTTTTTTTCCCGGGGGGGGGTTTTCCTTTTCCCCCCCGGGGGGAAAAAACCCCCAAATTTTTTTTTGGGTTTTTTGGGGAAAAAAAATTTTTAAAATTTTTTTTTAAAAAAAATTTAAAAAAAAAAAAAAAAAGGGAAAAAAAAAAATTTTTTTTTTTGGGGGGAAAAATTTTTTTTTTTAAAAAATTTTAAAAAAAAAAATTTTTGGGGGGCAAAAAAATTTTTTAAAAAAAAAAATTTTGGAAAAAACCCACCCTTTTGGGGGGGTTTTTGGGAATTTTTTTTTGGGAAAAATTTTTTTTTTTTTTTTTAAAAAAAAAATTTTTTTTTTTTCCCCTTTTTGCCCTTCCCCGGGGTTTTATTTTTTTAAACCAAAATTGTTTTTTTTTTGGGGTTTTTTTTCCCCTTTTTTTTTTAAAAAAAACCCCCCCGGGGGGGGGGAAAAAAAAAAAAATTTTTTTTAAAAAAAAATTTTTTTAAAAAAAACCCCCCGGGGTTTTTTTAAAAAAATAAAAAAAAAAAAAAAGGGGAAAAAATTTTTTTAAAAAAAAAATTTTTAAAAAAAAATTTTTTTTTTTTTTTTAAAACCCCAAAAATTTTCCAAAAAAGGGGAAAAAATTTTTTTCCCCTTTTTAAAAAATTTTTTTTTGGTAAAAAGGGAAATTTTTTAAAAAAAAAAAAAAGGTTTTTTTTTTTTTTTTTTAATTTTTCCCCTTTAAAATTTTTTTTTTTGGGTTTTAAAAATTTTTAATTAAAAAAAAAATTTTTTTTTTTTTTAAAAAAAATTGCCCGGTTTTAAAAATTTTAAAAATTAAAAAATTTTAAATTTAAAAAAAACCTTTTTTTTTTGGGGGAAAAAAAAAAAGGGAAAATTTTAAAAAAAATTTAAAATTTTTTTTTTTCCGGGCCCCTTTTTAAAAAAAAAATTTTTTTTTTTGGGGGTTTTGGGGGGAAAACCCCCCCCCGGGGGCCCTTTTTTTTTTTTTTTTAAAAAAAAAAAAATTTTTTTTTGGGGGTTTTAAAAAAAGGGGTTTTTTTAACCCCCCCAACCCCCCCCCCCCCCCTTTTAAAAATTAAAACAAAAAAGGGGGGGGCCCGGGAAAAAAAGGGGGGGTTTTTTTTGTTTAAAAAAAAAGGTTTTTGTTTTTAAATTGGGGTTTTTTTTTAAAATTAATTTTAATTTTTTTAAATTTTTTTTTTTTAAAAAATTTTTTTTTTTCCCCCCCCCCCCCCCCAAAAAAAAAAAAATTAAAATTAAAATTTTTTTTAAAATTTTTTTTGGGCAAAAAAAAACCCCCCCAAAAAAAAAAAAAAAAAAAATTTTTTTTTTTTAAAAAAAAATTTTTTTAAAAAAAAATTTTTTTTTGGGAAAAACCCCGGGGGGAATAAAAACAAAGAAATTTTAAAAACAAAAAAAATTAAAAAAAAAAATTTTTTTTTTCCCAAATTTTAAAAAAAAATTTAATTTTCCCCCCCCCAAAAAAAGGGGGGGGTTTGGTTGTTGGGGATTGGGAAAAAAAAACCCCCCCGGGGGGGAAAATTTTTAAAAACCCCCCCCTTTTTTTTAAAAGGGAAGTACGTTTCTTATTGGAATTTATTAGGTGACACACATGTGCAACATTTAATTGAAGGCATTGTATTGATATCCTTGACACGCCCTTTAAAAGCATTTGGGATGTTTAATGATTCCTTGGTAGAAAGTGACAAGCTGTTCAGTACCCCTGATGTATCTACAGGTACACAAACAGTACCCAGGAAGACATACAAGTCTCGTGTATCTGGTAGCCCTGAAAGTGCGGTATTAAACACCGGCAGTCACGCTATTTCTCCATCAACCCGACTACCCTCGTGCATTTCATCAAGGTATTATTGACATGTTTAGTTTCGATAATGTGTGAAAGCTAGGTATATATCTACAGGTGCACAAACAGTACACAGGAAGACTTACAAGTCTCGTGTCTGGTAGCCCTGAAAGTGCGGTATTAAACACCGGCAGTCACGCTATTTCTCCATCAACCCGACTACCCTCGTGCATTTGTTCAAGGTATTATTGACAAGTTTAGTTTCGATAATGTGTGAAAGCTAGGTATATATCTACAGGTGCACAAACAGTACCCAGGAAGACTTACAAGTCTCGTGTCTGGTAGCCCTGAAAGTGCGGTATTAAACACCGGCAGTCACGCTATTTCTCCATCAACCCGACTACCCTCGTGCATTTTTATCAACGTATTATTGACATGTTTAGTTTCGATAATGTGTGAAATGTAGGTATATATCTACAGGTGCACAAACAGTACCCAGGAAGACATACAAGTCTCGTGTCTGGTAGCCCTGAAAGTGCGGTATTAAACACCGGCAGTCACGCTATTTCTCCATCAACCCGACTACCCTCGTGCATTTTTATCAAGGTATTATTGACGAGTTTAGTTTCGATAATGTGTGAAATGTAGGTATATATCTACAGGTTGCACAAACAGTACCCAGGAAGACTTACAAGTCTCGTGTCTGGTAGCCCTGAAAGTGCGGTATTAAACACCGGCAGTCACGCTATTTCTCCATCAACCCGACTACCCTCGTGCATTTTTATCAACGTATTATTGACGAGTTTTGTTTCGATAATGTGTGAAATGTAGGTATATATCTACAGGTGCACAAACAGTACCCAGGAAGACTTACAAGTCTCGTGTCTGGTAGCCCTGAAAGTGCGGTATTAAACACCGGCAGTCACGCTATTTCTCCATCAACCCGACTACCCTCGTGCATTTTGATCAACGTATTATTGACATGTTTAGTTTCGATAATGTGTGAAAGCTAGGTATATATCTACAGGTGCACAAACAGTACCCAGGAAGACTTACAAGTCTCGTGTCTGGTAGCCCTGAAAGTGCGGTATTAAACACCGGCAGTCACGCTATTTCTCCATCAACCCGACTACCCTCGTGCATTTGTTCAAGGTATTATTGACATGTTTAGTTTCGATAATGTGTGAAAGCTAGGTATATATCTACAGGTGCACAAACAGTACCCAGGAAGACTTACAAGTCTCGTGTCTGGTAGCCCTGAAAGTGCGGTATTAAACACCGGCAGTCACGCTATTTCTCCATCAACCCGACTACCCTCGTGCATTTGTCATCGTATTATTGACAAGTTTAGTTTCGATAATGTGTGAAAGCTAGGTATATATCTACAGGTGCACAAACAGTACCCAGGAAGACTTACAAGTCTCGTGTCTGGTAGCCCTGAAAGTGCGGTATTAAACACCGGCAGTCACGCTATTTCTCCATCAACCCGACTACCCTCGTGCATTTTTATCAACGTATTATTGACAAGTTTAGTTTTCGATAATGTGTGAAATGTAGGTATATATCTACAGGTGCACAAACAGTACCCAGGAAGACTTACAAGTCTCGTGTCTGGTAGCCCTGAAAGTGCGGTATTAAACACCGGCAGTCACGCTATTTCTCCATCAACCCGACTACCCTCGTGCATTTGATCATCGTATTATTGACAAGTTTAGTTTCGATAATGTGTGAAAGCTAGGTATATATCTACAGGTGCACAAACAGTACACAGGAAGACTTACAAGTCTCGTGTCTGGTAGCCCTGAAAGTGCGGTATTAAACACCGGCAGTCACGCTATTTCTCCATCAACCCGACTACCCTCGTGCATTTGATAATCGTGTTATTGACATGTTTAGTTTCGATAATGTGTGAAAGGTAGGTATATTTCTACAGGTGCACAAACAGTACAAACAGGAAGACTTACAAGTCTGTGTCTGGTAGCCTGAAAGTGCGGTATTAAACACCGGCAGTCACGCTATTTCTCCATCAACCCGACTACCCTCGTGCATATTGATAATCGTGTTATTGACATGTTTTGTTTCGATAATGTGTGAAAAGGTATATATCTACAGGTGCACAAACAGTGCCCAGGAAGACATACAAGTCTCGTGTCTGGTAGCCCTGAAAGTGCGGTATTAAACACCGGCAGTCACGCTATTTCTCCATCAACCCAACTACCCTCGTGCATTTGATCAAGATCTTGTTATTGGCATGTTTAATTTTGGTATTGTGTTAAAGCTAGGTTTTCCCCAACAACGCTGGGATATTTTATCTAGAATTATTTCCTTTAGAAGAATTTTAAAATTTCTCTCTCTACCCAATGTTTTAAAATTTATGTAAATCAGGAGAACTAGTTTTTCACTGAACGTTATTGTACAATCTTTACATGAAACGATCACAAATCTTTACGGGGATACCCAGTTGTCAATGTTTGATGGATCTCTCTGGGAGTGAAATCTGCAGCCTTTTGGTCAGAGAAGCCAAAGCTTTACTTAGGAACTGTTTTCGGTGTGGACATAAGATTTTTGTGAGAAGTTAACGAAAGCCGGTTGAGTGGTTGTAATACAGGTTCAGTTCGGCAGCTTGATAAAAATACAAATTTTAAACGCCATGGCGGAAATATTTCAAACGCATCTTTGAAAATCAGGGTGAAAATCCCAGCTTCTCTATCCTCTCGTACCCTGGATATTGCAATGTTTACTATAAAGTATCTCCGCCATTCGAAGTTCAATATGGGCCATTGTATGAAGCTCGTAATATAGCTTTCTATTTGACACAACTTTCTTTGGTAGTTTACTGAAAGTACAGATGATTCCTTAACCTGATAAAACATATATTAACGACCTTGTGCCAAATGCATCACATGTGTCCTATAACCACCACCACAATTTGTGGCACGATCTTGCAGAATTACTTAATGGACTATTTTAAAAACCGTTTATCACTCGAAGATTATCGTAGCTCATAACAGTGAACAAGTTCATTGCCCGTCTTGTGGACATAATTTGCGCAACATTGGCACAACACTAGATTTATTACGGGTGAGAGTCTTGGCAGGTTGCCCTTGTTGGCACGGTTTGGCACAAGAAAACATTAAACTATCAATATGACTTCTTTCGCTCATGTCACACTATAATTAGAATATTGTTTACTGCCGATAAATAGTTTGAGAAATTTTTTTGTTAGCCTTAATGAGCGGTAAACATTCCGGCGATTGGATATCTCGTGTTTCTTCTACCCCTGCGTGTAAAAACTGACCTGTACACGAATAGCATGACCTTGAGATACTCGTGTGTGTGCGGGGCTAAGATTGTGCTTCAGTTGTCAGAGGCTGTTAAGTAAATAAACATCCCGCCAGATCTTTGCTCTCGAGAAATAATTTTAAATTGAGTCTGACAGGATACATATACATCAGTACTGAAGGAAATTTCCACCATGGTAACTACACTTTGTGCAGATTTTCTTTGCTACCTATGTGGTAACAAATGAGTTTCTGTGTGTCAAGTAATAACGTTATTGTTATAAAAACTGATATTTGTTGCCTTGCTATATTGTATTGGTAGAACCAGGGTTTTCTGCGCGAGGATAAAATAAATACATTTGACATAACCTGTAATTTAAAAACGGTTTTGTTAAGCACTACTTCAACGTTTAATTCTAACAATTCTAATATTTGTAGCTGTTTTTTTATTGAATGAAAAATAATAACAACATAAGAAGATACATAAGTTGCCTACTTTTGTGTGTGAAACAATTGCGTTTAAATTAGGCTTTATAGTAGGAATTTAAACAAGAAGTGATATATTGAAAGCTGGTTTCTTTAATGAACATTGAACATCGGTCGTGCAATATGACTTTGGTTTGCAAGATAATTTATCATGGATATCACATAAACTCCGTCTTTAAGAAAATATTAGCTGAATTGCGGTGTTCACATTGGCGGTGTCGTCAGGACGCTGCGGTCGACGATATCTTGTTCCTGAGGTCTTGGAGGTCAGTTGAGAGCAGACTTCAACGTGATAAGGCGTGGAATCGCGCTATTTACAATTATCCGAGTCGAAAGATGTCCTGTGCAGGGTCTAGATGTGGAAGTCGATCGTCTAACCCTACGACTTTTGAAGGAACCAAGTTTCCATCTCTAAGATCTTTCCTCATATAATGTGAAAATTCCTCATCACCAGGACATTTTTGAAAATCTAATGTGAGGATACTTGTTCCATTGCATCCATCGGAGGCCTTCAGATTGCGCAGCAACATAGTGGTGTTCTTCTTTAGCTGCAACAGGTGCAGTGGCGGGTTTACGAGTTCCAACGTGTTCAGGTACGTCGTCTAGAGGCGAAGCCTTAGCTGATTTGGTCTTTGCTCTTGTCGAAAATCGTAAAAGGACCTGGAGTCTAAGGCACTCCTAGAAGAGATGGTTTGGATCCTTGTTATGCTTAAAGGCTTGGACTTTGAAAGGACCTCCATCTCTTTAAAGTCGTTGGAGGAAAGGAACGGTCCGAATAGTCTCTTATCAAGTCGTGTGAATGGAAGTAAAAACATTATCTGGAGGTTCCATGGCTAACTTTTAGGGAACCTTGAGGACATCTCACTGTTCTGTTCAGGATGTCCGATTATGCACCAGTTGAAATATACGAGTTCCTCGGAGGAGAGTGATTCGATTCAAATTCAGGATCTTCCCACTCAAAAGGCTAACTAATGGTCCCATGGAGGTCTGGAGACATCTGGCGGTCGATATGAGGCATAAAATATTTAGGTTTGGTGTAGAGATAATGAATATGGAGATGGTAGTTTCTCTCGATAACAGTTTCTGTTCTTAGATGTGCTTGGGATAACTTCTATATTGTCTGTATTGGTATGGGTATAGCAAAAATGTGTGGGATGAGTAATAATAATACATATCAAAATTTGTACTCCTAGTTAATAATAGTTTACATATTTAACATATAAATATAGTAAATTAATGAGCGGAACTTTGTGATAAAGTACTCACCCCCCCCCCCTCTTACAGTGGTGTCGCCAGTATCACAGAGGCTTTCACACCTTGCTTACCCATACGTGTGATGCGGTATATTGCTTCTATGTGCTCAGGTCAAATTGAGAATATTTCAACGTGTGTGTAAGGGTTGTACTAATGCAAACATTGGAGAATATTAGATCTACACCGGTATGGAAAATATGGAAATCCAGGTTCCTCCCAATGACAGTTTCATTTTGGAGTATTTACTGCTGTTTAAAGTAAAGTAAAGATGTTTTATTTTACCAAACGAAGTTATGGCTAAGAAGTCCTCTCTAACACTTAACCGGGGACCAACGGCTTTAAGGTTTACTTCCGAATCACCACCAATGGCCGGGCAGGCGAGCTGCTTGCAAGTACAGGATCGCTCAGCGGTCACCCATCCAAGCAGCAGCCACGCTCGACGTTGCTTGATCTGGTTATCTTGCGATAACCGTTGTACCCGCTACACTACGCCATTGGCAAATTGGTTTAGGAGTTCAGATAAGGGTTTTTGTTGATGCTATTAAGAGACCCTATTGTCAAACAAAAGGCACAGTGGTTCTCTATCCTCATTAATATAGTGGAATAATTCTAGTGCGACTGCAGTTAACTGTTAATACATTATATAGTTTATTGTAAGCTTATAAACATCACTTGTTTGTTAAAAATTGTACTCGTACAATATTTTGACTCGGGAAAGTCGCACATGCTTTCGGTAATTTTCTGCTCAAGCCAGCCTGTGCGTTTGGTGAACACATCTGTCGTATGCGCGGGAAAGTGTCTCGTCGCGAGGTTGGCACTCTCGGTCAACAGTCAGGTTGGCAACACTGTTCAGTTGGTAGTGTGCCACAGCCACAGCCGACTGACTATTCTAAGCCTCGCCCAATATCACTGGATAACTCTCCGGTCTGTACCGCTCCGCTCGCGAGGTTATTCTTGGCTCGCGCGGTACTGACTGTGTGCCCGCGCCCGCGCCGCGCCGCACGCGAACTACAACCGTCTTATCAGTCGACAAGTAGTCGTAATTGTGGCGCCCGATTAATTACTTGTAATGGCCTGGATGTCCCATCGAGGAGTTGCCCGTAAACATTCCTAAACTCTAAGTAATAAACGGTCCGTATATATTGTCACTAAAAGAAATTGATTATGTGAAGACCGCTATTGAACCAAATTACTTTGAAATAGGAAGATAAAGGTGGTCTGGAGGCAGTCAATAATTCCTTATTCGGCAGAAGAGAAATCGGTCGTTCGAGGAGGCGAGTGTTGTTGAAACGTCTCCATACAAAAATGTTTTAAGGGAACTAAAGTAATGACTGTTGGAGAGGAATTGAGGGCTCGACAGAAAATATTTTTGGAATAAATAGTCTTTGTGTTTTTTCGTGTTTTAACCAATACCAATGCACTTCATGAGCTTTTAAGAAAGTCCTAAGAAGCATAAAGGCTGTAAAGAAAATTAGTTTTTCCTGTCAGGCCTAAATAATCAGAGACTGAGCAATAACAATTGAAAAAATCTCACAAAACTTTCGTGTAACCTTTATAAATTTGCTAATTTATTAAGCGATTGATATTTCGAATCAATTTTTCACTACGTTTGACTCTTACATAGAAGAACATACTTAGACCGAATAACTAGAAGGGAGTGAAAATTATTATTAGTGTAGTGGATTGCGAACTTAATGAATGTAAAGCATTCTTCGTCCTGCAAATATCATGATTTTACGAGGATAAAAGGACTGCTGCTTTTTTATTGAAATTTTGGTAATTCTTATCCTTCAAACTGTATGGTACGGCATTCCATTGTAATTCTAATACACCGTTGTCGGTGATGTCAACAGTCCATATCGACCCATGACGTCACGATAAACAAAAGTGACGTCACCACGCCGCGCCGCGCCGTCACATCGCGAGTGAAGGTCGGACAATCGCGCGGCCTACAACCGGTTGGTCACAATTCGCTCTTCTTCCTTTTTACCCCTGAACCGGTCCGGTCTCCTGCTCTCCTCTATTCCATGTCCGCGAGTCGCTCTTGGGTCACTCATTTCACCTGGACATTACTATGTGCGTATCGTGCGAAACATACAATTGAGACGACTATTACTTGATAAAAGAAAACTCACAATTATCCAATACTTTTATTTTTTCACACGAGGCCTTTCGATATCAAAGATATTTGCAACACCTTTAAAAACGTTGAGTACACGAAGGAACTAAGAAATATAAAAAGTATAGCAGTTTTCAATGGATACCCAACTCAACAAAATAAATTAACAGTTTATTAAAAAAAAAGAATTTATGAAAAACGTCAATTACTTTAAAATGTGGACAAGAAGAAAAACGAAACTGGTAATCCAGGAGTAGTACATTTCATAAAAAAAATTTAGAAAAACTGTTGACATGAACATAACTTTATGTACAACGAATAAGATAAATAATCTCATTGGAAAATCTAAAAGATAAAACTTTAGATGAAAATAAAAGTGGAATTTAAAAAATGAACTGTGGAGATTGTGATAAGATTTACATTGGCCAGGCATAAAGAATCATTAAAAGAAGAACGAAAAATTTAAACCATTTAAAAGATTTAAAGAAGACAAAAGATGTTATAAATACGGGCAAACAAAAAAAAAAATCAGCTATTGTCAAACATGCATTAGAAACAAATCACACCTTTTAAAAACTTCACATTATTAAAACAAGTCCATAAAAAAGAAACACTCGTCGCTTATGAAATATTTATTACACATACAAATATGAAATGTTTTGGCAATTTTAACAAATCTGGATGTGCTGTTGATTTGCAAATAATAATATAATACTCTATCCATTCTTTGTAAATTTCCTTAGATAAGTAGAAGTAAAGTGGAATACATTAATTTAGTCTGCATAGTTGTTTAGATTTTAGTATAAGCTTATGTGTAATTTCACGATTTCTTAGAATTAAATCGTATCTGGAGCTATTAAAACAAGGCCCACAAAACCCGCAAAGCTTTTCAGTAGTCTGAAATTAAATAAGACGACTACACAAGCTGTATTCGTTCTTTAAAATTCATGTTGTTAGTTCCTACCAATTTGTTTACTGAACAGTTCAATCATTAAAGCTTATACGATAGATGACCCAAGTCGGCACAAACTGTGAATACAATTTTGGAATATATTCAAGAAGAACTTTGCCAGGATGCTGGAATGATCAGGAGGTATGTTGGAGATGAAATGGAAATTAAAAGGAAATGAAAATTACCATCTTGTCTTATAAATCATTTTAATGATGGAGTCTACTGCTATAGACGAGATATATTGGAAATTTCAGAAGCGAATGGAAACTAAATCGCGACCACGTTGTTTAAATGGTCATAGATAGCGAATCTAAGGCTTATTGGAGGATTCAGAAGAAAATGGAAACCAAATTCACGTTGTTTGAATGCATCAAAGATTGCGAATCTTAGGTTTAATGGAGATTTAAGAAGAGAATGGAAACTAAATGCACGTTGTTTAAATGCTCACTGGCATACACTTTGTGGTAACAGATGCGTTTCCATAACTGTCTATAACTGACGGGTTCTAATCTAGTTTTAGACACTGCATTTTTGGTCGCTACGAAATGACTATATAAGCTTAGCCTGAACTAATGTGGTGAACGGTTCCAGGCGAAAGCTTTCAATCAATCAAACAATCAATGATTGATTGGTTGAATCTAGGTTTGGACACTGGGTTTCAGGCAAGACCTTTAAGTCAATCAATCAATGATTGATTTAATCTAGTTTTGGACACGGTATTTTTGCGCGCTACCAAATGACCATATAAATCTAGCCTAAACTTGTGTGGTGAACGGTTCCAGGCTAAAGCTTTGGATCGTGATAAATCATCTATCAAAGATTAAAGTAATTCTTTAAGGACTAGTCAAATCTACAGACAGAGCTATCAGTGTGATACCGTCCAGCGCGTGCGGCGGGGAGGGGTTTCCTCAGACGTGCCTCCGTGCACGTAATGGGCGATTGAATCGGAGTGACGCGCGACACAGAGTGTGATAACGTCACGGCTATTGTAGCCGTGCGCTTGGCCGATATCAGTGACAGTTAACAGTGACAGGCGGACACCTCGGGAGTCATCTGCGCAGCTGGAGATTTTCAAACTATGCTATAACTGCAAATAACTTGTGATTTTGAATTAAAACAATAACGAACCTTTGCTGCTGAGATTGATTATTATATTCGCCTTTTTAACTTTCGATTGTTGGATACGAATATCGGTTTTGAAGATTATTTATTATTCAAAACAGTTAATGCTTGGATTTTTACATACATTTTATATTATTTTCAAATTTGAATTATTATACCTGAGCATTCATTTAATTTTACTTTTCTTTGCTTGAATCGTACTATTTATGTATAGTATGATTATAGTAAATTTCGCAGATGAATGTACTGTTGAGCGAAAATATTATTTTTAATTTGTTCCGGATGAAATAGTCAGCAGTTAATGGAATTACGTATCATTAAGTTAATGATATGCTCACCTAATAGGGGCAAAGGGAAAGTCCCCCTAGAGGGGAAAATACATTTAATTAGAATAAACAATTACATTTTTTTTGTAAGAAAATGATTGTGATAACTAATGAAGCACTTGTTACAATTACACATAATTTACTTATTAATTTGGTTTCATTCACTTTTTCAATTCCAAAATGTTAAAACGTGAACGATTATGGATCCCCTTCCTTTAATTTTGGTTTTGCATGCGCCTATTCCTATTGATCCTGTGAAACGTTTCCAAAATTTGGAATATATATTTAATATATAAGAATAGATCATGTGTATTTGGAACCTTGCAAGAAATGACAAGTTTTTAAAGTTTTAATAAAAGAAAGGGTTCGATATCATTTTAAAGTTTAAACTAGAACATATTTCATTGATTGGTAATAGTAAATTTTAACCACGCTCTACCTAAAACATCGAAAAATACTGTGGAAAGAACAAAATTGTTTTCCTCTCCAAATAAGCTGGTCTTTATTAACAACTCGACTGTTGGTTTCGTACATGTGTCTAGCTTTCTCAGAGCAATTAGGTCTAGTTTATCTTAATTGTCTATTCAAAACAACCGCTCAACCATTACGATAATTTATGGGGTTCTGCTGTTTAACCTAACTAACATATTTGTTTGTTTCCAGGTATGTGGTTTGGGTGTAGTAATCTTCGTGATTAAGGACTATCAGTCGGTAAGTGTTGAGGTACATTAATTTTTAGTATAGTCTTTGATTGCATTAGTTTCATGTAGATAACTCATCCAATGTTATAATTGCAACACGACAAAGATAAGCGCTTGGACTGCCATCTGTGGAGTGAAAGATCAAATAGTAGATATCTGAACGGTAACAATCACACAGTATGTGTGTGGCGCAGCCCCTAGCGTCATACCTCATAAGTAATTGAAATATTCCCCCGGACCTCAGCCATCTTTTCTGTTTGAATTATTTATTCCCTGTGAAATTAATGGAATCTTAATGTAGTTTGTTTTTTCACTAAGTATTGTGCAAATGATCAGTTTGAAATAGAAATGATTGTAAGCATTGTTTAGGTTGTTGGATTTCGTGCAATTTGAAAGCGAAGTACACAATTTCTCTCTTCGTCGATTTGAATTATAAAATAATCATAATTGTGGGACGGACTTAATATGCCTACAGTCCCTATCAACTTTCCATCTCGAGTAGATTCCCAACTATATTTTAAAACAATATCTACTTTTGAGTGATTGAGGTTAAATTTAGGCAAAATATGAAGTATAATAGAGACCTTTGGTCATGTATTCTTCAGTGGACCTTTTTCACTTGTGATGAAAACACATTTATTTATTTAGTAATCGAATAGGTTTCAAGGTCTGGGAGGTTTTCAAGCTACCCTTCCAAGCGTTTCAAAATAATAATATGAGGAAGGTCCCTTCTTAATTTTCAGATGGCAATTGCCTTGAAATGCAATATAGTTTCTAGACCGAGAGCATGCCAGAGCAGTGCCTTTTTTAATGGTCAAAACGGTTTTCAGTAAAATTTAAATCTACTTCAGTGTGAACTACTTCTTTATTTAGTAAGTTTATATCTTATTTTAAGGAATTTTTTTATTATTTTAATTTTATAATCAATCAGAACAATAAATTGCAGAATTCCTAGAAAACTGTTAGTGTTCCAGGCCTTTAAAGTAACAAAAAACTGAAGTAGATTGTAAATAGTGGAAATAACTATAAATTCTGTAAATATACATTAATACTATATGAAAAACCAAGATCTGAAAATTATTTAATTTGTCGTATAAATCTACTATAATTTTTGAAAAATTAAATTTTGGAGCGTGATGAACGAGTTTTGACCTTGGATTAGCAATCAAGGTAAAGTTAAAATAGGAATTTAGTATTGCAAGTCCGGAATATTAATAAGTTCAAACTCGCAACAGTTAATTCTGGTCCCCGTACTTCTTCAACAATCACAAAGAAGGGATTCTATGTGAATGTTGAGTTTAAAGCCAGTTCATCTTTCCCTTGATTCCTGTAATTTGGAGTCATGTACACCTCAAGAGATCTTAAAAAAGGGCGGCGACAAAGAAGCTCAAAACGAACTCTTTGCATTGTTTCGACACCAGAGACACCCCACACTAAAATAAACAGTGCAATCTAGAACAAGATGTATTCTAAGTCTCATCAGGTGCACAATTGAGTGCACTACGATGTTTTAGACACGATCCCAAAGCAAAGTACGGTGCAGGAACCGAGTTTTCTACACATTACGTAGGTGGAAAGGGTTGATCCATCTTCCTATTAATGCAAATAAATTGAACATTTACATTGAATCAACCCTTCCTACCAAAGGCTACGTTATGGATTGTTGAAGATTTTTAGTATGAAGGACCTTTCTACGTGAGCCTATAAATCGTTGCACGATTGAGGTTCGGACGGTTAAGTTGTGCTGTGCTGTGCTGTGCTGTACGAATCGTGCGATGTTGTGCGAGTAGATTGTGCGCTGGCTGTGTAGTCGCCCACGGACCGCGGCGCGCCAGTGATAACGATAAGGAGGCAGTTGTCAAGGTCACCGATAGTCGTTGTTAGCCTATTGTTTCGCGTTCAGGCGTTGAGTAATGTGTACTTGTAATAGTGACAAGGCCGCATCACTTAGGGTCCACAGAATGTCATGTTTACCGAAGAAGGCGAAAGGCCTCGTTTACAGCACACAGTTGTATTGTTCCTTTGTGCAGCTATGCAGCTGAAAGTCAGATTTCAATCGACCGCCGCGTCGTATGATCACAGGGAACTATAAGCCTGTGACGCATGTTCACAAGTTTGCTAACCGCAATATGGGAGAAATGTCCTCCCTCGACGCAACCGCCCTCATTAGTTACCTCATTACTATCGGGTCTTTTGCCAGTGACTGAAGCTGACTGTGGTTATCAAACATTTAAGAAGCGTATAAATGTCCGTATCAGCTGCATGGGTGGAATCTGCTTCCCTAGAATTCCGGCTTGGGTTATGTTTGAAACAACTGCCGGTTAGCAAAATTACTACACGACATGTGACTTGGATGACCAGAGGTGAGTTAGCTATTTGGACCAGGATCATTGGATGTATGCTGGTTGGACTGTTTTGCAAGAGCAGGATGGCAAAACAGCTGAAGGATGCTGATAAGATTATCAGTCGTTCAGTCCAGAATTATCGTATGCTGGTTGGATTGTGCTACAGAGGCAGGAGAGCGAAACTGGTGAAGGATGCTGAGTATATTGTCTGTGTCATTGACATTTAGATAAAAGTGAAGTGCATGTGTTATGTGGACTGCACGCTTTGAAGGTTGCCATGCATCAAGGGAACCAGTGATTAAAACTGACTTTGTGTCACAATTACAATGTTGAAGCCTGTAACATTATCTTTTCGTCGCGCACGATCATTTTGCGCATAGTTCCCGCCCAACATCTCGACCGCTTAAGGGAATCCACTCAGGGACTCTCCGAGTCAGCCGTATTCTGTAATTTGAATTACATTTCCATCAGAGCTACAGGGGCTGCTAAGTAATCAGTCCAATAATAATATATAATAAAACTATTCGCTAAACTGGCCGTAAGGGCCGGCTACAGTATAATAGCCCTGTGTTTTTCCCTATAATAATACAAAATGTATTTGATATTTGTATGAGTTATTCAGAAAAAAAAAATTAAAAAAGTAAACACTTCACGAGCGCACAACCAAAGATAAGGGTGTAAAACTGGATGAGGTTTTAACATTTTTCTTACAGAGAAAACTCAAGGTAGTTTCATCAAAGCCTCTACGAGTCGGTAATGAAACTATCTTGTTTTGCTCCGTGAGAACAATGACAAACTGAACATCTACGCTCTTATTTTTTTGGTCGTAAAATATGATTGTTCACGTCTAAGTGCTTTTTAGTTTTTCGTGTCTCATTTTTAAACGGTGAAATTGAAATATTATTGAATTTTTCCCGAATGTTCGATAAAAATATGGATATAAACTAAAAAACTTTGGAATGCATTTATTTATAATTGTATACTTTTTGAAAAGTATTTTCTTCTGAATAACCAATGGACATGTCAAAAAATGAGAGATTTCCCACAATTCTTCGGCTAACATTTATGAGGATAAAAGTGTTCGAAATCTAACATTGGTCTCAAATCAAATCAAATCAAATCGTTTATTGCAATTAAAAATATACATTGCATAGCAGACGTCAATCTTCGTACCTAATTTTCTTTTTCTCTTGTGGAACTAAAAACAAGATGGTCACCAGTACACCAGGGTCTTGATTGTTAGACGTAAAAACTGTTATGGCCATCCATATATTAGCGCCATTTTATCTACTAGAAACCTCATTTAATTTGTGTAGAAAAAGGTTTATGACCTACGTCATATTCTCGATATAAATTATCTACTTAATAGTAAGTAATTATAAACTCAAGGTGAAGCCATAAACACAAGCTTCTGCAAACCTGTGTGACTTGTCAGTATAAAAACATTTGATATATAATATCACGTTATAAAATTGAAATTATATGAAATTGCATACATCGTAAATGCACTAATAACAGCCCGGGTAAGAGAACGATGCCTTAGGGAAATTCTTGCAAGAAAATCTTGATTAATTTCTTATGTGGTCGTTGTACAGCTTAAGAGCTCAGTACCGTATTAGTAAAGTTACAAAATGCGCTTTTTTCATCTACGCTATTTTCGGTTAGATCTCCCAAAATTTAAATATTTTCTACGACGTTAATATTGGCATTCGTGACCAAGTCCACCTCAATTTGGACCGTTAACGTGATCTTGAGGTATGGTTTTCGTTCATAGGCAACAGTGCGAGGCCGCCGAAGGTGCTGCCGCTGCCTGGACTGTTGGCCAGGGGCATTAGAGCCAGGTCGTCCGGAAACTAGAAATACTTTCTAATCTTGTTCAACAGTTACGAAGACTGTTTTGGGGACAGATAACAAAGATCAACCTACTTTTGGTATTTTAACATTTTAAAATCCAAAGAGCCAAAAGACTTGTCAGTAAATTATTATGCACCAAAGAATACGAAATCCACGCGTTTTTATTGTTGTCATTATTTGAAAATATTACAATTTTATTGAATTGTGGTTACACATAAGATACTAGTGCTCAATACACAGTCTCCTGGTGTAGGAAAGAGGGCGAGGAGAGGAGTAGTAAGAGGGGTGTGCGGTGCTCTAGAGAAGGAACGATGGAAAAAGTTCAGGAGCCAATGAGAAGGATATTCGGATATTAGCGATGGATGTGGGATTAACTCTGAACTACTGAATGGGAGCGAGGACAGTGGATGAATGTTTCCTGTAAGAAGATTGGCCTTTCAATTAGTTTGTCAAAATCAATTTCGGTATTCCTGTATTTATTTGGCTGCCATAATATAGATGAAGTAAAACGAGCACTAGTGCTGATAAAGCTCTGAAGATTCACGTGATTGTGTGGCTTTCCCACGTATTTGAATCTTTGCCGTATTACGTATTAGGTAAAGGAATGGATTCCTTTTAGAGTTATATATATATATATATATATATATATATATATATATATATATATATATATATGCTCTTCGTTCCAGTTCATGTGGCGGTAATCTTCTACCAATATAAGGAACTAGGTTCCTAGCGTTAGAGCTCTGTATGTTGAAGATCTGGCTTTCCCAGTTATTTGGGTGAATTAAACAGGTATCACTGATTTGGAATCAATTCCTCTCATAATTATATCAATACTCTTCGTTCCCGTTCATGTGGCGGTAATCTACTGCTAATATAAGGAACTAGATTCCTAGCGTTACAGCTCTGTATATAAAGATGTGGCTTTTCCAGTTATTTGGGTGAATTTTAACATGTATCAGTGATTTGGAATCAATTCCGTTCTTAGTTATATCTGTACTCTTCGTTCCCGTTCATGTGGCGGTAATCTACTGCCAATATAAAGAACTAGGTCCTTAGAGTTAATCTGTCGCATGTACGCGGTAAGAGCCACTACGCCGCTACGCAGCACCGCGCGTGGCTACAGAACTAGGCCACTGTTGCTTATCTACGCGGAGATAACCCTCCGTTATCGCTGGCCCGGCCCGGCTTTAACAATTGGACGGTGCGTGTGCGAGTTCTGTGTGCCTGTACAATCGCTCTTATTGTGTTGTTACAGAACAATTGAACACGCTGGTGGTTTATAGATAAGGGGCCGTCACGTACATGTCGGCTTTCCAACTTTGCTTTCTTCTACCAGGCGACTCTCTTCTAGTGGCGTCCAGGGAGCAACAAACATTTTGTCAGTTGAAAGGCATCTGCGGGTTTGTCATGATTGGAGCTCCTGGATTGTTCAAGCATACTTTAAAGCGGTCGTGCTCGCTTATGCGTCAACGGGTGTCGTTGGAAAAAAGTACCGTTGAAACTGTAATAATGATTGATCTAAACAGGCTCCATTTTGTTAATATTAAAGCAAATCACACCATCATTATTTAAAATTGTTTCTTGTTTATCACTACATACTTGTATGTGCAAAGTTTGGTCTCTGTAGCTTTACTAGTTCTAGTGACAAAAATGTTTTATAGCAAAAACTAAAAGGCGGCTAGCTGCTATACGAGACATTTCTCGACCTACGTTTATATTTATATATTTTTGTTTGAAAACCAAGGCAAAGTCAACCACGGAACAAAAATACTAGAGCGTAGTAACTTATAATATTAATAAATTTATCTTATTTTTGCAAGAGTTCAAGCTCGACTTGGCGTCGGAAATATAATTTCACTCGAACCAGAAGGGCTCATACAGGTGCAAAATCTACAAAATTGCGCGCTTAGCCTAGGGCAACAGCTAGTTCAATAATAGAATATGATATATTATTTTTATGAGCACTGTTGATTATTTTACCGCAGTTAGTGATAAAAAAATACGAATACGATAGTTTATAGTTTTATTGGCAAACTGATAGCCAAATTGTAGATTTTCGAACAAGCTCTGTGACATAATGTAGTATTAAGATACAGATTAAATGGTCTAACTTGAAAGACAGTATTGTGATAGGCGACAGTACCGACTTCGCTGTGTTGTAGGTGGAGTCGAATCCTCCAGGGCCGAATAGAAAAATCGTCCGAAAACGATACGTTCCTATGACTCCGAATGGTTCGAAAGTTGTTTATGGAGCAGAGCGGCATTTGGTCGGTTGTGGCATTGATAACACGGAACTGATAAGGCTCTACTCCCGTCCATTTTAACTGTGGGTCTCTGTACACCGGAATTAAACCATCTTTATTTAGCCCTGCATGGTTTGACTTAAATTACCACTGTATGGTTGTTTGGATATTCCTCAGAAACAATTATATGTGGAAATAATGGGTTATTAATTACGTAATGTTTTTTTTTTTAAATAATTAAACCAATTTAATAATGTTTCTTTTAAATTACTTTATTCAACAGGTATCAGAATCAGTACATGATAACATTGTAAATTCCTTGCGTTTTTCTTAATTAACCTGTAAATTTCGTAACTACCTCAACCAAAACTAAATCATTTGTCGTTACTACTTTCCGAGTATGGAACCCCCTTCCTAATCACATTAAGTCGAATCCGGTTTTCAGCCTTACTGACAACTCAATTCTAGAAAAGATGTTCGTGATGTGTTAGTTGAGGTAGGTCTTGCAGGACAGATGGAGTGCTAATGAGTGAGTTATTCATATAAGATTTTTAAAGAGACGTTTATTGCATTTTTTTTTAAATTTAGTAGTTTGTATTGACTTAAGAAATATTATTGTATTGGGAATAATTGTAAGACGGTCTTATGTCAATAAAATCGGCCTTTTGTATAGTATGATACAAATAAACTCATTTGTATCTAGGCCGTACAGGTAATATAAATAATTATGTACACAACTTCTGATTTGTGAAAAATATGGTTAATTTTAAACCACTAGTGAATTACAACACATATTCCAATTATTAATTTAATTTTGCGAGGCCTTTCAGAATCAAGGATTTCATCGTCAGGCAACTTCACAAAATCACGTCACAATATGGGTCAATGATGAAATTCCACATTAAGCAATATTAATATTAAATTTTTATACATCGGTAATATCGGGGACGGAAGAATGTATTTATCGAGTATTCTATAGATAAGGCTTACAAACAAGATAAAAGTTATCGTGACGGATTAAATCATTATTGATACTGGTTTATAGTGATCAATCACGTACCACTCACTCACTACCTACAGTGTGTTGTGTAACGGGGAAAAGTATTCCGGGTCTGGTAACAAATCAGGCATTACATGTCATATACTCACTCGTACAGGGCGTACAGAAATTATCTGATAAAGCTCCAAGATCAGTGTTAGCCAACGAGAATAAATTAGGAAGTTTATATCTGATGATGGCGAGTTTATTAATTTGAATCATACATTATTGACAGTGTCAATTAATGTTTGAAATGCACTGGGTTCGTCTAAAACTCAAGAAAGCCTTACATTTATTAAAGTGTAATGGTTGTCTGGCGCATTTTAATCCAATGTTTGCATCAAACTTGGGCAGTAATTAAGTAATTATGTTAAATTGAATGTGATTTTGGAGAATTCACGTAATAAACAAGAATCTTATAGTGGAAAGGTATGGTATTTTGAAAACGTTTAGTATAGAATTGTTTGCTGAGCGTTAGCGAAGCGTATCCATCATTCAAGGGAACGAAAAATTTCATTTCTGTCTATCCGTCCACATGAAGTTTCATTTTTATATAGGCAACACTGAGTTCAATGAAGGTGCATGTCACTGCATGCGATTTGGCTGAGCGTTAGAGAACATATCTACATTGGTCTTTTGGGCAACAACCATGTTGCCGACAGGAAAATCGCAGAATACATACAGTTCTGAACAAACCGACTAAACTCGTGTGACCTCTTAACATGTGACATAAACCACGCGCAGCTATAGTTTTTACAATGTATATGCAACCTCAGCGACACGTGGTGGTTCTACCTTGTAATGTTTTAAGTGGTAAAAATGTCGTCGGATGATAATAGTGATTACCTTACGTCATGTAAAACCATTTTATTTCGCAAATGTAGAGTGTCCTTAACAACGTGTGGACCAAAATCGTTAAGAATCCATCTACCTCGGTATTGAAATGAAAAAAAAAAAAAAAAAAAAAAAATGAAATGAAATGAAATGAAAAAAATGCCTTCATTATAGAGGCGGAGTTAGGGCTATCAAGCCCTCTCTGCCACTCAACCTCATATTGTATACAGCAAATTTACAATAGTTTGAAACAATTTCGGTAAATTATTAAATAACCGAAAGAACAACCGAACAAACAACCACCGAATAAGCAACCACCGAATAAACAACCGGAATCCACATATTCAGAGTCCACGTAAATGGAGGGGACACATTGGAGTGAAAAACGAGTCGCCAGTTGGCGAGTGAAGGGAGTGAAGGCAATTATGAGGACGACGCAATTATTCATTACGACCTAACGAGGACACTGCACCACGCCGCGCCTAAGTGGCGAACGTTACGTGGAATTTGGCTCTGGGCTTTTAAAATTCTACGTATATAACGTTATCCTCGCCGCCATCTGTCTAATTACCGCACCGATGAAGGATTTAGTGAATGTTTTAAATACCAACACTCCTTTCCAGAGGCCTACAAGAGGGGAGATCTGCGCTGATTATAATTGGTTTTAACCTGCATCCTGATCGTGGTCCATGTGTATTTACCAAAACTGTGTGTCAGCTCAAAAGTTTTTATATAAATAATTAAAACCAGTCTGATAAATCTATAGGAGATTTCCGCCTTGGCTCTAGTTCTTCTACGGAATTCCTTAGTCTTGAGATCGACTCTAACTTATCTTTCCACAACCATATCCATAAAGTTTCAAAAAAAGCTTAGTCTGTTTGTCTTGTGCAGGTTAGCCTCGTTCGCAAGTACAGAAGTCTTGATCACAGCATATTACGGTTGCTTCTACACGTACTTGAATTATGGATTAATCATTTGGGGTTATGAATCCTCCAAGACTAAGTCCATATTCGTTCTTCAAAAGAGGGCCATACGTGTCATTTTTGGACGCCGTCGATCTCAATCGTGTAAAGGTGTTTTTTAGAGAAAATAATTTACCTACTTTTCCTAGTATATACATTCTGGAATGCTTGACATTTACCTTTAAAAATAAAGACTTGTTTCCAATAAAAAAAAAACAACGTAACTTCCGAGAAAATAAGTTTTGGCCCTTCCAAAACATAGGACATCCTTTTTTGAAAACCATACGTTTTATTCCTGCATCAAGCGTTTTAACAACTTGCCCGCAAGGTTCAAAGAGGCTACTAATTTAAAATCTTTTAGGAATAAGTTAAAAAAGTTGTAATTCTAAAAGTATACTACAGCATCTATGGTTTTTAATTGATAAAAATTTTAAGATTTAAGGTATTTTAAATAAAATCCCTAATTAGTTACAGTTATTTTATGTACTGACGATTTTTATGCAATTTATATTGTCAATAACAATAAAGAATTTTGAGTTTGTAAATATAGACCATCTGGAAGCGGTTTTCACGTAACGCTTCCCTCTCTTCCATTTTCATCCCTTTTTTGTTTCTTACTCGGGTTTTATGTGTATTGCAACGTAAATGTCCGTTAAAAACTCAAAAGTCGGTAGGATTTAGGCATTAAAGGGAAGGAAAATACCCTACTGGGCGCCCATATTTAATGTACATTAACTGTTCGTAAATTAATTGATCCGGTGTTCGCTAAAATAAATAAATCATACGTACCGAAGTAAGTTGAATATTTCACGTTAGAATCCTGCATTAATTGAAATTAAGATTACATTATGGCACTATAAATTTAATGTAATTCATCAAAATAATGTAAATTATGTGTGCCTTTTCTTTTCGACCTAATTCACCTGTCTTCTTCTTGGAAACGTGTTAAAAGGTGTAAATTGGTGGCTTAATGACGTTTTAGAGAATGGTTGATAGGTGTAAGCCAGGCCTGTGTGTTGTAGAAAATAGTATATTTCTCATTCACATTAAGTTATAACTGCTTTAGAACCTGAGTTTATTAAGCACATATTAATGTCACACAGTGAGGAAATTGATTACACACTTCAGTCTTGTAATTATAGGTTTTCTGTTTAAAAGTGGCATTGACATCATTTGATTTTACGAAGCATATACAAATTTTTAAAACGTTTCGTAGATTACTGGCCGTTAAAGAGTTTTGTTATAAAACAAAACAACACATACAATATACACAATGACAAACCACAATTACATATGATTGCACTAGCGAGAAGAATAACGCATTTGTTTAGGAAATATTTATAGCGGCTGATGAGATAGCGAGCTATTTCAGGCGTTTTGTAATCATTACAGATCATAAAATTAAACACAGTTAAGAAGTGCTGTAAAGTTCTCTCAGAGATACTGCATAAGCTGTTAAACAACGTCCGATTGTTTATTCCGCTTCATAAACAATCATCATAGACTGTTGAATGTAACTGGGAAATTAATTAAAATTGTAAGATAAAAGGTGTATATGTTTGCAATAGAAAATTTCTTAAAACATTTTTTTATAAAAATTGGTCCAATTGAGATAGTTGTCTTTCTCGCAAAACAAAATTGAACAGTGCAATCAGATACGTAAAGTGTTTGGGGTAAAATTTAAAATAGACATATATAAATTAATGAGTAAACTGTACTTTTAAACGTATAATAAATTATTCTTTTTTCAAAGAGTGAGGTAGAATTTGATAATACGTCAGTATGCTTATAACATAATTTTATTGTGATAAATGTGCAAACAATCAAAATAGATATGGTAGCACATTCACCCGGCAATTGAAGATCCGGGTTCGAGTCCCGGCGGAGCAAGTACTTTTTGTGATCCAATTTTTATTGAAATTAAATTAGGCTATTGCCACTTATACAAATTTAATACAATGTAAACTAAAGTCATTTGACAGGTATTTGGTCTTCCGATCATATGTTAGTTTGATTATTTAAACGTATATGTGACAGTTACGGCCAAATACAATATAATTGAATCGTAAAAAGTAAGGGCTCTTTGGTGTAATGGTAGCACATTCACCCGGCAAGTAAGAGATCCGGGTTCGACTCTCGGCGGTGCAAGTACTTTTTGTGATTCAATGTTTATTGAAATTATATATATATATATATATATATATATATATATATATATATATATATATCTGCTGACGTGGCGTTGTCAATTCGGAATCCGGACGTTACTGATGACTGATTATTAATCACCACGCTGATTTTATCATGATTTATCAATCTTGTGACAATAGAGTAGCGGCGATGACCTTAGTAGTGATATCTTTGATGATCAGTTTATGATGATATTTTGACCATATTGATGGATCAGGTAACTAACCTATGAAGGTATTCATCGGTGGAATGGTTGTGATGACCTTAGTAGTGATATCTTTGATGATCAGTTTATGATGATATTTTGACCGTATTGATGGATCAGGTAACTAACCTATGAAGGTATTCATCGGGGGAATGGTTGTGATGACCTTAGTAGTGATATCTTTGATGATCAGTTTATGATGATATTTTGACCATATTGATGGATCAGGTAACTAACCTATGAAGGTATTCATCGGTGGAATGGTTGTGATGACCTTAGTAGTGATATCTTTGATGATCAGTTTATGATGATTATTTTGACCATATTGATGGATCAGGTAACTAACCTATGAAGGTATTCATCGGTGGAATGGTTGTGATGACCTTAGTAGTGATATCTCTGATGATCAGTTTATGATGATATTTTGACCATATTGATGGATCAGGTAACTAACCTATGAAGGTATTCATCGGTGGAATGGTTGTGATGACCTTAGTATGGCAACTGGTGAAGTAACAGTTTATAATTGTGCTTGATATTTGGCGTCGGGGACCTTGATCTGATTGGTGACTTAATCAACCTTTGATGTTTTAGACGTGACCTTAGTGTTGAAGTTTAAATCTGATCTGGTACGTATGTCATTATCTGTTCTTAAACTGAACAGTGTAGAACATTTATAGAAGAGAGGGTTGACCACGGGTTGCAGAGAATTTTATTGTGTATTTTATCCTGAAGTTATGAGTGACCATTTATTTCTAAAATAAACCAACTCTCTTTGCTTGAAGTTTGTTATTGACGATGGATGATTTGAAAGGACGGCAGAATATCGGACATGACACATCGTTATGTGTTACAAAAAGTGTTGTGTTGTGAGAATTGAAATCTTTAGATTTCAAATCGCGCTAAAACACAAATATGCATACAAATCTTAAAAACTTAATGATTTGGGAATGGACAGCCACACACAAATGGTCTTTTGTTTGTTGCAGTCCGTAGCCTAACATTGTTTTCTGACGTTCTCTGTGGTCCTGTATTTGTACAATACTACTAAAGAGTCAAACAATCTAAATGAGTTTTCCTCTTTGGCTAGTGACATATTTGATCCACTGACCGGACATTCTTGTGACAACACATGTGCTGTCAGAGGCGTAGTGGGCGACCAGCTGGATGGGCGTGTCTGCTCGTCTGTTTAGAGTGTAAACAATGTTTTCGTCACGTGGCCACAGATATCCAAACCCGCTGCACGATTCATTGTCTGTCACCACTACTTCCACTCGCCCACCTCTTCTGCTCAGGAAAACGTTTCAACTTCGATGACAAGTTGGATGGGCGTGTCTGCTCGTCTGTTTAGAGTGTAAACAATGTTTTCGTCACGCGGCTACAGATATTTAAACTCGCTGCACGATTCATTGTCTGTCACTACTACTTCCACTCGCCCATCTCTTCTGCTCAGGAAAACGTTTCAACTTGGATGACAAGTTGGATGGGCGTGTCTGCTCGTCTGTTTAGAGTGTAAACAATGTTTTCGTCACGTGGCCACAGATATCCAAACCCGCTGCACGATTCATTGTCTGTCACCACTACTTCCACTCGCCCATCTCTTCTGCTCAGGAAAACGTTTCAACTTGGATGACAAGTTGGATGGGAGTGTTAGCTCGTCTGTTTAGAGCGTAAACAATGTTTTCGTCAAGTGGCCACAGATATTCAAACCCGCTGCACGATTCATTGTCTGTCACCACTACTTCCACTCGCCCATCTCTTCTGCTCAGGAAAACGTTTCAACTTGGATGACAAGTTGGATGGGCGTGTCTGCTCGTCTGTTTAGAGTGTAAACAATGTTTTCGTCACGTGGCCACAGATATTCAAACCCGCTGCACGATTCATTGTCTGTCACCACTACTTCCACTCGCCCATCTCTTCTGCTCAGGAAAACGTTTCAACTTGGATGACAAGTTGGATGGGCGTGTCTGCTCGTCTGTTTAGAGTGTAAACAATGTTTTCGTCACGTGGCCACAGATATTCAAACCCGCTGCACGATTCATTGTCTGTCACCTACTACTTCCACTCGCCCATCTCTTCTGCTCAGGAAAACGTTTCAACTTGGATGACAAGTTGGATGGGAGTGTTGGCTCGTCTGTTTAGAGTGTAAACAATGTTTTCGTCACGTGGCCACAGATATTTCCCGCTGCACGATTCATTGTCTGTCACCATTACTTCCACTCGCCCATCTCTTCTGCTCAGGAAAACGTTTCAACTTGGATGACAAGTTGGATGGGCGTGTTAGCTCGTCTGTTTAGAGTGTAAACAATGTTTTCGTCACGTGGCCACAGATATTCAAACCCGCTGCACGATTCATTGTCTGTCACCACTACTTCCACTCGCCCATCTCTTCTGCTCAGGAAAACGTTTCAACTTGGATGACAAGTTGGATGGGAGTGTTGGCTCGTCTGTTTAGAGTGTAAACAATGTTTTCGTCACGTGGCCACAGATATTCAAACCCGCTGCACGATTCATTGTCTGTCACCACTACTTCCACTCGCCCATCTCTTCTGCTCAGGAAAACGTTTCAACTTGGATGACAAGTTGGATGGGCGTGTTAGCTCGTCTGTTTACAGTGTAAACAATGTTTTCGTCAAGTGGCCACAGATATTCAAACCCGCTGCACGATTCATTGTCTGTCACTACTACTTCCATCAGCCCATCTCTAAGAACCAATAAAAAAGATTTATCCAATATTTTTAATTATGCAAACTTTTATTATTATTGAATACAAGTATGTCATGAGACCCGGAGAAATGTTCGAACTATTCAAATGTTTGGATTAATAATGTTTGAATTATCCAATTTTGAATCTATTTTTACACACTAACGTTACAAAGATTACCAAATCAGATGAAGTTCAAAATAGAGTAATTATAACGAATATTTTCTTGGAACTGAATATAATTAATTACTATTGTAGTATATTTGCTATAATATTACCAATTTTCAAATTCAAGATAGTGTATTACAACAATTTTTATAACTCACAACGTTTTAATATAAATTTACGTTTATTTTTTAACTTATTTCTAAGTTACATCATATTTACTATTTTTACATTAATAGTAAGAACAACATTAAGTTTACCATTCTGTAAGCGCCCGAATACGTTATTCAAATACGCTATTAACAATGTTGAAATAATACAAATATTTACTAAATATAGACATTATTTTAAGGCACGAAGTGTTGTAATATTGTTAATTCAAACACCGAATTCAAATTTGATTTTCTATTTACGTGCTGGAAGCTTGAAATAATAAGTTAATCTTGAATTGCACCATTTGTAGGCTACTAATATCAATTTAGTAGTAGATTAGATTTATCTAGAAGAACTGTTTTTTTATTTTCAAAGTAAGTGTCGATATCTCGGCGACTTTTATCAGGGTTGTGTTTTGTTATTAGGGCCATTCATTGATTGACCTATCACCCGTCTGAACATTACCGTCGATTTATCGACTTATGAAACACCCTCTCTGTATTCAATGCCATCAATTTGCTCACACTGCAGGCTCTATCTCTGTCTGACGATCGCCGCTTCGTTGGTAGTTTTTGGTTTAAATTTCTGCTCAATTTTCCTGAAGTGATTTTGTGGTACCTAACCACCGTCTCAAAAACCTACTTATCGTAATACACGTACAATTCAAGGACTCTCTTTATTGATTGTGTCTTTACCATGTAATAACCAATTTTATCATTCCATCATGACGTACGACTAGTAAAGTAATATAATAAAGCTTAGTCGTTGTTACCATCTCAGTTTACCCAAACATGGACCATTGTAACCAGATCAGTATTCTTTGTTTATTATTATATCAATTGTGGTGAAACTAACATAATAAATCGGGTATCTAATTTCTTTACACCAGTCTTCTTATATTACATTAGTGGAGCAACTGCTCGAAAAATTGTCAGTTGAAATTAGGCAGCTGTGGTTACAGATCCTGAAAACGAACTAAAATGGAAACATAAAGATAAAGAATTAACAGATAACGGAGTTCATATAAACCAATGCGGAATCACAGTATGAGTTTAAGAAGTTCATTTAGAATGAACCAATGAAAACGGTCACCCTGTTCCCTGTCTTGCCGCCATCTTGTTTTTCTGTCGTGACGATCGCCTTTTACTATTGGCCACTGATAAGTTGTCAGTGGTTGGTTCTAGCGTGCAGGTCCATTGTGACCTGCCTTCATCAGTGCGGTTTTTAATAATTTGTGAATAACTTATATAGTGCAATAAAGTAGAGAAAGTGTGTATGGAGTTGACACGCAACATGGTGGTTGTGATTCATGGCTTGTCTTTTTATTTATTTATTTATTTATTTATTTAACTTCCAACGGTCAAAAGACCAATTTACAACGGGTTACAGTTTTACATAGTTTCTCAAGATGACTAGTACTTATAAACACAGAGGGCCAAGCCAAACATGCAATTGGACTTTAAACTAATTGGTGCTTAAGCCCTAGCTCAAGCACCAAGCCAAACATGCAGGGAACAATACAGCCAACACTATGCAACAATAACAATAATAAAGCTATATGATTTACAATAAATATAACTATACTAGTAAAGGTAAATAAAATCTACATTATTGTAATAAATATTAACAGTATTAGAGTAACAAAATAGAATCTATAGAATACATAACAAATTTTTAACAACGATAACAAATAAATAACAATAATTTATAATAAATATTGAGGATCACAACGCTTGTGCGTGTCACAACGCTCTGGTACGACTTTATTTATTTGAACCCACATTGTATTTATGTGTTGGATAAGTTATCCACTTGAGAGACAGTTCATATTGCAGATTGTGAAAAGTATGCAGATTGTCTTGTCTCGCTGAACAACGACGTCTGTTCGAAAGAAAATCTTGTTACCTTCACAGTGTAGTCTACTCGTATAATTGTTTAATAATAAGCAGCAACCAATGAAATTTGTTTTTGGCTTCTGTCCAAACGTAGAAAACGGAACAACATTTTTTACTGATAAATTTATTGGGTGCAGGGTTGTTTAGAAAAAAACAAAATTATATATTAAAAAACTACATAAATAAATTTTACGTCGTTAAAATTTCCAAAAGTGGCTAAAATGCACCAGGAAGTTGTAGTACATTTAACCATTGCAATAACCCCAGAAAATTCGGGGGTAAATTTGCGAGTTTTGTCATGTATAAATTAACTAGTTATTAATGTCTAGATTTGTATAAGTATAATTTATTTCTTCCCGTACATTTTTCTCAAATAAATTTCAGAGCACTTGTATGAAATTTCATATAGGAGGATTGTAACCCCCATTAATATTACACCATAGATACTACGTCTTTCTTAAAACGAACTGTTCATCTTTAACTTAGAAACATTACCATTCTTACCCGTCCTGTGTTTGGCGTTCAAATATACAAAGTTTGTTCGCGGTTGTTTACACAGTTTTGTCTTCGGACTCAGCAAAATTGTGTTAAACAAGTATGGTAGCTAACAGGAAAAAATAATGTAACTCTTAATTATTTCTTATTCCATATTTTTAAATCTAATCAGTAATTTGGAAGCAGGTGACATTTATTAAGCTTCATAACCTACCTCCTGTAACAATGAATTTTAGGACAAACGTGTTCGTATACAAACCTTATGCCAGAAAGGTAGAATTAATTAAACCGGGTTTGTTCTCGCGCCAGGTTGGTTAGTCATTATTAATTCTGTAAATAATAAACTCCAATGTTGAAATCGGTCCATACTAAATAGACTAAAACGCTATTTAACTTTTTTTTTAATATTTCATTACAACTGTGGGAAGTCACTAGAACGTGGAATCACGTCACCCTAACAATTTATATTGTAAAGTTTAAAACTATTCCTCAGGATTCCAATAACTTGAAAGGTGAACCATTTTGCGCATTGATAATTATTAGAATATGAGCTAAGAGAATGCGGAGAGCCTGTTGTTACCTTGAAAAAACAGCGCAGTGTTCCAAGTCGAGATTCCGCGAACCGTGGCCGAGCCAAGAGTGTGGGCGGATATCGCAAAAAGCGGATGCGACCGCTAAGAGTGAGATACGAGATAGGCTACTTATGACATGAATAAGGCGCTATTTCCAGATGTAAATAGCGATATTTCTGTTCGGGATGTCGGAAGGAAGTTCGGTTGCTGTGTATGTGGGATATTTGCGGCTGACCTTGGGATATTTTTGACATATCTCTCGGACAGGTGTCAGTGTCATTGCACAGCTCCCCCCCCGCAATCATTACCTACCCTTCACCACTATTCCGTCCAGTAGTCATCATTATCTCTTCCTCGCAATCTTCAACCTCACTAGCATCGATACCTAACCGCCGCAACCATTACCTACTCCTCACCACTAACCCGTCCCCTCTCCACTATAACCTCCTCATCGCAGTCTCCAACCTCACTAGTATCGTTACCAAACCCTCGCAACCATTACTACTCCTCGCCACTAACCCGTCCCGTCTACATTAATACCTCCTCCTCGCAATCTCCAACCTCACCTGCATCGTTACGTAACCTCCGCAACCATTATCTACTCCTCACCATTAACCCGTCCCCTCCACAATAACCCCCTCCTCGCAATCTTCAAACTCACTAGCATCGTTTATATCCTCCTCACAATCTCCACTAGCATCATTACTTGTCCCTCGCAATCATTACCTACTCCTCGCCACTAACTCATCCCTTCTCCATTATTACATCCTCTTCACAATATCCAACCTCCCTAGCATCATTACCTAACCCCCGCAACCAATACCTACTCCTCTCCACTAACTCATCCCGTCTCCACTATTACCTCACCCTCGCAATCTTCAACCTCGCCTGCATTGCAACTTAACCTCCGCAACCATTATTTACTCCTAGCTACTAAGCCGTCTCCTTTCCTTTATTACCTCCTCCTCGCAATCTCCAACCTCACTCGTTACCTAACTCCTCGCCACTTCCCACCTATAACCTGCGTAATTGAATAACATCATTGTGTAATTGAATGCTGTGTATGTTACAACCGTCTCAAACCCATGACCAAAGAAAGTGGAACCATCTATGCAGAGTTAGGCTTAATTCGTTTATTTGTGATATAAAATAAAATTCCAAAGTTACACTATATTTATTTTAATAACTGGTCCCCTTATTTGAAATAAATTTTGCTATTTATTTAAATATATAAATATAAAATAAACTTAGATATTTAAATATAAAATACTGAATGCTGAATTAAGCTAATCTGGTAATAAAGTAATTTATAAGACGACTTGAAATTTGTAGCAGTCTTTGATTTTGGCTCAGTTCAATCAGTTTATCTTGTAACATTTTAAACTAAGTTGTTCCCGCCTCTGTCCCAAGTACAGTACGTGACTTCACCCAAGTACGCGGGATCTGTCGCCGACAGCCGCGGTCGCATCTTGTTAACAGCTCGTCGTCAGTTAATGCGGCGCTTCTGTTCTGGGGATTACGTGGAGCACTTGCGCTCCGATGCGGGGGGGAGGGGGGGTGTTGTAGAGCTTGCCTCAACTACCGGGATTAGTGGAATGTTCAACCCTTCTACATTGTGTTTTACGTCAAATATGTAATGTTGCATTGAATCCATCCTGCCCTCTTCGGTTATATAATTATGGTCACTCTACTATTCGAAATTTCGGTTCCCTTAATGTTATCCTATTTGCAATGAATTATAAATTGCTATACACGATAATTCTGAATCTCCGCATAAAAACACCACGAGTGTGATAATCATGAGTGGAATTCCTTGCATTACAAAACAAAACGTGTAATAGCCAAGTCTTTTGATCCTTTTTTTAATATTCGTACTAAATCAATGGTTTGTTTAAAGTATGTCATTGACGATGCAAGGTTTGAAAGTATAACAGGGTTTCGGACATGTGACATTTGTTTTGTATTAATACCTCCTCCACCTGCCGAAGAGGGTAGATACCAATTTTCAAAACGTTCTGTTGTATAAATTATTGAGATGTTAAGTCTGGAATAAATACGTTTTTAATTAAAAAAAAAACTAGTTTTTGCGTAATATAATATTTTTACCACCTGTATATAAATGTGCATTTAAATATTACTACCAAAAAGGCTAATGATTGACTATTTTGATATTATCTTTGTTCTATTGCTTAGGTCTTTGAATATTTTGTTATTGTTTAGGTACATGTTATTATTAAAGAAATTTAATTTCATAAAATAATGATCATTAATTTTAATGTTGCCAAAATAATGTTACTGTGTATAAATGAATATGAAATATTACAAACAAAAAGAAAGTAATAGAAAGTTAAACAAATTACTAGACACAAGGCAGGTTTGTTGTGTATGCAGAAGTAATTAATAGAAATGGCCTGTATAATTTTATTACTATCTGTAGTTTTGTGTTTTCAACTAATGTAAGATAGTTTTAGTATTTTCTGTTATGATAATTAGTCGGCTCCGAGAAGCGAAATCACTAACTATATAACGTCGGTTGAAACAACCTAGATATAGATCCGCCTGTATTGATTGCGATTCGAAATGAAACCGATATACCAATCGAGCTATTCAGCGCCTAAAGCAATAACACCAAACATTGTACAGTGTAATTGTTAAATCCATTAGTCAATTTAATGATCAATAAGTCAGCGGCTTTATCTGTATCTGTGTACGGATAAGATTGTGTAATTCTTGCGTTGGCTTATCCGTGAAGTCTAAGCTAACTCTTATCTATAGTGTCTTTGACCTCTTACATTTTATTGTCTTTGACCCCACAAAATCTCGTGATCACATAAACTTATCTCTCAAAGTTTCTGGACGTTTCAATGGATCCTGTTAATCAATTTTGAACAATTGAATTGTGCAAGTTTAAATCAGCTTTGAGTAACCGGCTCTAGTTTCTGCGCAATTGTTCTACGTGGTTACTCCATTTGAAATTTTCTCTTCAAGGTCACATCGCTCAGAGTTGACACGATGTGTACACTAATTTACATCGTTAAATTAGCTTATCCGTGAAGTCTAAGCTAACGCTTATCTATAGTGTCTTTGACCTCTTACATTTTATTGTCTTTGACGCCACAAAATCTCGTGATCACATAAACTTATCTCTCAAAGTTTCTGGACGTTTCAATCGATCCTGTTAATCAATTTTGAACAATTGAATTGTGCAAGTTTAAATCAGCTTTGAGTAACCGGCTCTAGTTTCTGCGCAATTGTTCTACGTGGTTACTCCATTTGAAGTTTCCTTTCAAGGTTACATCGCTCAGAGTTGACACGACGCGACGTGTACGCTAATTTACATCGTTAAATGAAAACATGTGTTAATTATTGGGATATCGCGCTTGATTGTACATGGTTAATAGAAAAGAATTAATTCCTATTTGCATAAAAGCGGGTTAAATACACATCGATTTGTAATGCACCTTTGATATGATAACTTCAACACAATTTCCTAATATTAAAACCCGTTAATGTTATAACATTAATAGTACGTTACGTTTTAATTGTTCTTTCGTATAGAGTAATTTTTTATAAATTTTGCGTGTAAATCACAAATGTTTCAAAATTCAAATCACAAATGAAAGTGTTATGTGAAATATCGTAGTTTAATCCATATTTAACAAAGCTAGGATCTGGTATTTATTAAAATTTGTGTACCAATAGAATACTATTGTAAGGTTCTAAGTTACGAACATATGAAATATTTTATCGTTTAGTTTTTTAGAAATTGTTTTATTTCAGAATTTATCATAAGTATAAGCATTCAAAATCTAAATAAAATTACTTATATCCCCTCCCCTCACTTAATTATTTTGTACCCCTATAATGGTTTTGAATTCACACCGCGGAGAGTCAGTTACTGTATTTCATAGTTTAAAAAAAGTCATTTTCGATATTATAAATACAGTTTTGATTAAATGTGTTAGAATACTTATTAAATTTTAATAACTACGTTTGTCCAAATGTGGATTCTTTTATATTTTCCAAATGCACGACTCGCGTGTTATATTCTCTCGGGCGCACAAAGTGTAGTGCACACATAACATGTAACGGAGTTCGCGTGTTTAAAGAAAGACGCGCAAGAATATATCTTGACATACACGCAACAACACGCTAATTCCACATAAACACTGTTACGTCACAGTCTAACGCATAGTTGCAAGTTGCGGGCCCAGGGAACGGCAAATATTTAAAATAAGTGTAATTAACTGGAGAAACTCAAATCGCGTAAGGTAACAAAATGCATATATGTAAACTGTAATATTGACACACAAATTGTATTCAGTTATAAATCTGTGTACAGTTATTTTTGTTCAAAATTTATAATTTTTTTTTAACCACATTGTGGAATTATTTGGTTGCATTCCGCTAGGATAATGTACAACGCTCTTAATTCCTTTACTTAAAATGTAATCAAATAATATTTCATTTTTTGGAGTTTGTAAACTTTTTTGTGTTTAGAGTCAGTATTACTGTTGTTGAGAAAGATAGTCCTTAGAGCAGTAATTCCCAAAGTTTGCACCGTGACTGAGCTACAGGGATTAAGAAAACATCACATCGTGTAAAAAAATATAAATAAATATTCATTATTGCCTTCACGCTAGACTAGATTTATAGTGTCATATAGAATTTTATTATTATCGTTTATATACCTACAGATCTATAGATTACCTCAAATTATCGTCATATTAACATCCAACATTGCAAATATTTTACCGTTGTGCATTATAAAGTCACAATACTTCATTATTGTTATACTTCATCGATTATACAGGAGGCCTATTCTTCTTTCTCCTCTCCTGTATTGAGAGGAGGCTGGGGGGTGAGGCGCTGTGGAAAATAGTACAGACCTAAAGGGAGCCTTTAATCCAAAAAGTTTGGACAACACTGCCTTAGACTATTACCATTCATCGGATTTAACATAATTTTCTTTAACAGTTTCTAAGAAAACTAAATAAATAATAATTTTATTTAATTGTGCTTTGAAATAATTTTGTATCATAAAATGCATTGACTTTAGAAGTATACAATGCGTTTGAGTTTAAAATAATAAAGTAATAATATTTTGAAGTATTTTACCTAGCGTGTTGATAACATCGCATATTAGTCTAAAACCATAACACGTTTGAAATGGTCGTGACTATCGATTAGAGCCTCTGGTGGCGCGCTGACCAGCTGTCGGAATACTTATGGCGGGAAAGTAGTCCACGCCCCAGTGCAAGGTGTAGTAAAGCGGTACAGAGAAAGTAATCAAGGTCAGACAAGTTCATCGACTGTACGCTTGCATCACGCCATCAGACAGCTGTGTCTGACCACCTTACAGGGCCGTAGCGTGCGGGAGGGCAAGTGTAGGGTGCCAAGTCTAAAGTCTAATATTGGCAACTTACGATATTTTTAGATAATTGAACATCGCTAAACCTACACTTAGCCCTTCATTACGACCAATACGTTCTTTACATCGCTAAAACCACACTTAGCCCTTCATTACGACCAATGCGTTCTTTATATCACTAAAACCACACTTAGCCCCCCATTACCTTTATATCGCTAAACCCACCCACACTTAGCCCTTTATTACGACCAATGCGTTCTTTACATCGCTAAACCCACACTTAGCCCTCCATTACTACCAATGCGTTCTTTATATCGCTAAAGCCACACTTGGCCCTTCACTACGACCAATGCGTTCCTTATATCGCTAAACCCACACCTAGCCCATCATTACGACCAATGTGTTCTTACCATCGCTAAACCCACACTTAGCCCTTAATTACGACCAATGCGTTCTTTACATCGCTAAACCCACACCTATCGGGTTATCTAGTCAAGCTCTTCTAAAACGTCTGATTATCTAATAAAACCAGTTATGGTATTGTTCACAAATGATTTTCGCATAGTCTTAAAAATGTATTTATGCAAGGTAGGAGTGTGCAACGCCACGTGTTGTAACAGGCTTCCCTGAGGTTCAATGCAAAATTCAAGTCTGTAGCTCATGTCATTATGGAAAGATGGAAGAGAACTTTGTAAATTCCCCGGGAAACAAAAGAGATATTGTGTCAGCTTGTCGAGTGATAAACTTCAACAACAGTCAGACAAATACCATAGGGCGCGCACCATCATAGTACACATTATGATAAATGATAAATGAATGATAAATGAATTTATTCCATCATAATAGTACATTGTACAAAACATAAGACTGACTTGGAATTAACTGACCACTTCTACAAGTAATGTGGTCAGTGGACAACAATACAAAACATGATTGTTATCTGAGTCCAGAAAGACAGTACAAGTTGTTATCAGCCTGGCTGCTCTCCGTGGCGTCTAAACACTAATCACTAGATATGGTTTCAACAGAAACTTTTCACTACACACAACTGCTATGCTTAATGTTATTTACAAGAGCAAATGGTTAATAAACAAATTATTATACTTATATATACTAAAGACTACAGAAGCTATATACATATGAATAGTGAAATAAAACATTACCTACATTATTGGAAATTTATATAAATATAGCCTATACCTAATTATGTAGTATACTATTCGTAAAATGAGTTACAGTTTTCATTTAAAAATAATAAAGTTCTAAGCTTGTTACAAAAATTTCTACTATTTACAGATAATTTGACTTCGAAAGGCAATTTGTTGAAAAAACTCGGACCCTTATAAAGAAATGATCTTTTAAAAATGGATTTATTAACTTTTGGTGTTCTGAACATACAACGGTTTATGCTTCTGGTGGCATAATTAAGGTCCGTTGTTCCCAAGTTATTGTCTATGTAGAAACGTAGTTTCATGGAACATTTCAAGTTTGCAGTGAAATATTTCTTGAGATATCTTGCCACATGGTAGATTCACATGTTTTTCTTAAATTGGGTTTCACATCAGTGTTCTGACATCTTCACACCAAGTCACCATAAAATAAAGTTTTATGTTTTGAAATAGTTAGGCTTTATGCGTTAATATGTCGTGTTAAAATCTCTTATGAGTGTGAATTTGTTTACAAATATAGAGCCTATCTGTTCAACAAAACTTTAGACTAATGTAAATATATTCGATAACTCTGAGTCAAAAACCACGGTGTGACATGTACCGTCATTAATTTGGAAATTAAGCTTCATGCAATTTAAAGTTTTATAGGTTAGTTCGTTTTTGAGATATCGTGCGTACAGACAGACAGACAGAAGACAATTTTCCAGTCCCTCGAGTAATAGGCTTCGCTGACGCTCAGCCAGTAATAGTATTCAAATTGACTACAGATTTGTAAAACTTTCTTGCTGTTTAGTTTTTTTAAGAAACGTAATTGGATGTGTAGACGTGTTTGGTACCCGAAGTGGAATTTTTACGGTTTGCTTGTGGGTGAACCACAAAGTTCCCTTTTTACACCAAGCATTTTTGCCATTAGGTGATCAATATTTTTGGACCAGGGTTAGACAAGCGTGTTCTCTTCATTAACTGTATGTGCCACGGTTCTAAATGTGGAACACTGATCAATCAAAGGAATGCAGTTTTAAAAAGTAACGATATTCAGGGTTAAAAAAAAAAAAATTGTAACACATGTCCATACAATCGTAGAAACATATCTATCTCAATAAGACATACAAAATGACTGTCACTATCTCCAGGTGTTAGTGTTCTCATTTGATGCACTGCACAACCTTAATGAACACTTGATATAAATAATGATGCTTGATAGAAATAATTACTGTGATAGAAATAATGAGGGCATTTACCATTAGTTGTTTTATTCTTAGGTAGGAATAAGTCTATAAATACTCAAACAGAGATAAGTTTATTACTCTGTTAAGTAATTTCTTAAGTAGTTAAATTTAATATATTGCTCAATTGCTCATGGTAATTCTACATAGACAGTTTATCATTAATGTTTTTATAAAGTCCTTTAACATTAAGTGTTACAAGTTTTGGGTTATATTTTTAAATTATGTGATGACCCTCCTCCAAAAAGTATTTACTTTTAAGCCTTATATACTATTATTAGAATAAAGATTTTATCTGCACTTTTATCAAAATTTATAAAGGAATAAGCGTGAACAGGACTGGGGTGGAGGCAGGTATTCATAACAATAATGTTATACCAGGGTAAAAGACTATTTCATATTTTAATATATTTTATATTTTGTATTTGTGTCTAAAACACTATTTTTTGCAGGTAATTTGTGATTGCTGCTACTGTCATTATGTGAGTAATTAATTATTTATAAATTCATACTTTCCTTATTATAAATGAACCGAATAATTTTTTATCCGAAATCCAGGGCTCTTCCTGTTTATAACAAGATGGAAGTACGCCATAAGACGTGTTACGTAACAGGTTTCGAGGTTGCATGCAACCAAAAATTTGCTATTGCTCATTTCCTTCTGGAGTACTAGAATGTCCTGTGAACAGAAAGATAAGCATAGAGAAAAGGAATGGTTACATCCCTCCGGCTGGCAAAAGGGAAATTTTGTCAGCCTGATGAGTGGTAAGCTTTAAAGATGCTTAGCCAATTTCCATGGTTGGGCATGCACCATCTTAGATATACCGCTTTTCTGTGTGCAAATAAAGTTTCATGCAAAATAAAAAAAAGTCCACAGATATTCATTGATTTATTCCTCCAACAGTGAAAATTATTTGTAAAATTACGAATAAATATTGACTAATTTTATCTATTTGAAATAATATTTGATGGAGGATTGAAATGGGAAAGTTTGTAAATGGTTAAAATATCATATGGTATTTTTAGCTCGATACAATCAATATCATATGTCAGACGATTGAATAAATGTTAAATCACCGCCTGCCAACTGAATAAGGACAGATTGTTTTACCGGAAATGGAGACTTTAAGTCTGACACTGGTACAACCGTTATGAAGGTGTCTGACTGGTCATACATGTGTAAATCTGTTATGTATAACGAATGTGTTATTTGATATTTTAACCCTTATGATCCCGTCGTGTTAAGCCCTCCAATTATACGAGTGTAGGTAACGATAGATTTCTTTCTTAGAAGGACTATTAGGTGTACTCGATTGAAGAAATAACCTATCGATTTGAGGAACAATTAATCGATCCAAGGAGTTTCGAAAGACCCGAAAGAACATAACGAAAGGGTTAGCGCACAGACGGAACGGACTCTTCTTCTTGACCTTTATCATCAGTAGAGCACTTCTTTCGACCTAGAGGAACATAATTTACACATGTTAAAAGTTTCTAGTCTCTAGAACGTTTCTACCAAAAGTTATCGCACAAGCGGATAGATAGACCGACAGATATATAGACGGACTACCCTTGATCCTTTAACCACAAAGAGCAAGGGTTCTTCCTTAACCGAGAGCAACCTGTGTCCCAAGTCTCAAGTCTCTAGGACCGATGTTCCTTATAAAACGATGACCCTATGCACAAGTTTCAAGTCTCTATGACCTTTATATTAAGTGTTATTACACAGACGGGTAGACGCACTGTCCTTCGACTAAAATCAGTAACGATGTTCCTTATAAAACGATGACCCTATGCACAAGTTTCAAGTCTCTAGGACCTTTATATTAAGTGTTATTACACAGACGGGCAGACGCACTGTCCTTCGACTAAAATCAGTAACGATGTTCCTTATAAAACGATGACCCTATGTCACAAGTTTCAAGTCTCTAGGACCTTTATATTAAGTGTTATTACACATACGGGTAGACGCACTGTCCTTCGACTAAAATCAGGAACGATGTTCCTTATAAAACGATGACCCTATGTCACAAGTTTCAAGTCTCTAGTACCTTTCTATTAAGTGTTATTGCACATACGGGTAGACGCACTGTCCTTCGACTAAAATCAGTAACGATGTTCCTTATAAAACGATGACACTTTGTACCAAGTTTCAAGTCTCTAGGACCTTTCTATTAAGTGTTATTGCACAGATGGGTAGACGCACTGTCCTTCGACTAAAATCAGTAACGATGTTCCTTATAAAACAATGACCCTATGTCACAAGTTTCAAGTCTGTAGGACCTTTCTATTAAGTGTTATTGCACAGACGAGTAGACGCACTGTCCTTCGACTAAAATCAGTAACGATGTTCCTTATAAAACGATGACCCTATGTACCAAGTTTCAAGTCTCTAGGACCTTTCTATTAAGTGTTATTGCACAGACGGGTAGACGCACTGTCCTTCGACTAAAATCAGGAACGATGTTCCTTATAAAACGATGACCCTATGTACCAAGTTTCAAGTCTCTAGGACCTTTCTATTAAGTGTTATTGCACAGATGGGTAGACGCACTGTCCTTCGACTAAAATCAGTAACGATGTTCCTTATAAAACAATGACCCTATGTCACAAGTTTCAAGTCTCTAGGACCTTCCTATTAAGTGTTATTGCACAGACGGGTAGACGCACTGTCCTTCGACTAAAATCAGTAACGATGTTCCTTATATAAAACAATGACCCTATGTCACAAGTTTCAAGTCTGTAGGATCTTCTTTTCGAGAGTTATGGCAGAAGCGAACGGAAAACGACATGATTTCAATAAGGAAGTCCCTGACGTGGGTCCGTGACAAGGTTGTGTGTGCTTTTACGGTGTAAACAATTGTTTCTCGGTTCCCGGGCTATAGTGTGGTTAGAATTATTTTTGTTTGTACCAAGATTATAAACGCAGATCTATATTGGAAGGTATGAGAGGATCTCTATCCAAGGATTACTAATCTTGCCCATTAAACTCTAGGATTTAATAACCCAATCAGGCCGCAATGCGGACTGTCAAATTTCAGGATCAACGGGAATTATGGACTATCCCATCCGAATTAACGTGTTAAATGTAGAGCTTTACAGTGTATATCACTTTGAAATATTGTTTATAATGATTATCTTTATTCGATTTATATTAATCCTCAATTTTCTGTGATAAAAACTCAATATAACTGGTTTATATACATACATATATACAGTTTGAGTTAAAAGTATGGGTACATTCTGTTTAATTTTTGATGGATAAATATGGAGGGATGGACTCAGAACACCTTTCTAGGAAATAGAAGTGAACTTTTTGGTCATTGTTACAACTTTGCCCATTTCCCCAAAATGGGAGTTTGGGGAGGGGACGGCTCAAAACGTTTAAATGCAAAGACCTATTAAGTGACCCAATTCAGTTTTGTTTCTATTGAATAGACCTTTAATGTGAAATGTCGCAAGATAGGGGTTGCAATTTTAAAATTTGAAGTTAACCCCTTTTTAAAGAGGGTGGGATATTTTTATCCTCCAAAAGTCCAAAAAAGTATGTTAATAAGTATGGTAAAGATTGTACATCGATAACTCAATCCGTTTGGAATATATCCAGGTGCGTCAGGACTTAATTTACACTGTGTATATTTAAACTAAAACTTTTATGTTTAACTGTAGATATGATTTATATGTGTTTTTGTATTTGCTACTTTTTTATTTATGTTTCGTTTGTAATTTATTTACTTATGAAAATTATAATCTGACAAAACAGGAATAGAAATTGCAAAATTAACCAGGATCCGTCCTAACATTGCGGATGTCAAAGATTGATCAAGATTGCTACGGTTGATGTGTATTAATTATTTAGCCAATCTTTGAGCAAGACGTCATGCAGGCGACAATTTGTGTTTATGGCGAGCCGCGAAGCTGTAACTTTGTCTGGCCGTAAACAGCTCAATTCTCATATATGACGTGTTAAACTGTGACACGTAATTAGTATGTTCAATACTCGTCAAGCTGGGCGAAGTTTAGAGGAGAAAAGAAGTCTTCGTCTCTTGTGTTCAAGTCTCTTTTTGCTGGCTTTTCCGCAATAAAACTTTGCAGAATAAGAAATTGATTGGATTTCTTTAGAATCTTTTACACCGCTGTCCACAGGCCAGTCATAATATCGCTTTCTATGAAAACATGGAGATTGCGACCTCTTTCTTGGCCTTATTCTGTCCGTGCCCAAGGGCTGCTGACGTGTGAGGACAGAATCGTGAAGTGAATCGGTACGCTATAGGGTTCACTGCACTGTAAAACTGTTTTACAGTCACAGAAATTTAAAACTACTTCAGGCTGTCTCTAACCAAACGTTAAGTTGGACGCCTTCCGTGTAAGCGACATTGGATTTTGCTGTACCCAGCGGCAGGTATAAACCAAAGACCACCAATCACTCTTGATATAATTTGGTTTTAGTGTAGATGGAGTGGATCAAAGACAGAGACAGTTCCAGCTGAAAGTAAGGGTTTCACAACAGTTGTAAATTTCAGCTTTTTCCCTGTTGTGTGTTTTGATAAAGTAAAGTGGTGAAGTGGTGTTGGTATAGATATTTAACCTCAATGCAAAATATTGCCCACAGCCATTTTAACAGTGAACTTTTGCTTAAGCAGTATTTCTCTGATGTGACGTTCGGACTCTTTAATTCGGTACACAAGATATCCCAGGTTAGAGAATTTCCAGAATATATAACGTATATAAATTAAAGAATAGACTAGTTAACTAATTTAGACATTATTAGGGCAAAAACGATATCGGTGTTGTGGCAAACCTGAACTACTAGGTGCTGAACGGACGATAGCGGTGCATATATTCATATGTCAGGTTTGCCATTACAAAAAAATATTTTTTTCGTGATTTAAATGCAATTTTCAAATTATTTTTGGTAACACAGACTATGGAGGCCTTAGCTTAATCTGAGAGACCCTAAAGCATTCTTATTAAAAATTTGGAGACGTGTTAAATGCAAAATGTTGAATTCAAAGTTATTTCAAGAGCTTTCACTGTAGGTACATTTGGCTGAGTCTACTTTGGCGTAATGAGTGGTGTAATCATATATACGTAATGGGTATGTACTAGGACTCATATACAGTATTAGGGTAAGTGGAGGTGTAAGTCTGAATATTGTTCTGGTATACTGTCGTCTAGAAGTCTAAATGTTGTTCTCGTATGCTGTCCTAGTCTAGAAGTCTGAATGTTGTTCTCGTATGCTGTCCTAGTCTAGAAGTCCGAATATTGCTCCTCGATACTGACGAAAGAAAGAAGGATTCGTTTTGTTGGCGTCCTTCGGAGTCCTCGTTTCGAAACGGCCCATAACAATTTTAAACTTCTTAAATCATGTGTTACCTTTGTATTGCACTATTTGACCTAATATCCTATTTTTAAGCACTGCTATGAATATTCAAATACATTTGGAAATTTCACAAAAAGCTCAGTTTTCTTTATTAGCATTTTTCTAAATATGTTTTTAGTTGACAAAGTTGGCAGAGAAATAGTTTGTCAAGTTTGGTTGTGGAACTATTGGAGTAATATTAAAAAATAAAAAGTCCTATCGCGTCTTGACATGAGAGATCTCTATATACTTTACAACCGAAAATAAGGACGTAAAATGTATATGGTTAGGAATCGTTGTAATGGGATGAAAAAGAAGGTGACCATCATTACTGATGGCTCGACGATTTCATGGAGTTTGCTGATTGTACAATACAAATACTTGAAAACATACTCGTTGAATTGTGAGTCCATTGATTTCTGTGTACAACTATTTAAATTAACATACATTCACGAGAATGTTTCATCCGTAGCGTAAGGGTAAGGGTTCGGCTCTCTAACCGAGAGGTCACGGGTTCAATATTCTCCGGGAATTCAAAAAAAACTTTCAAATTAGTTTGGGCTGTTTTCGAATAAATACGTTTAGTAAGATAAATTAAATGACACTTGCGTAGATGAAATCCTCTTTAAAATAATTGAATAATAATACTGATGCTTCATATCATTCTTCTCATAAATTCGCCAATCATTTTCAATAGTTATGGAGTTTTAAAAATAACCTTTATCCCTTCCAATATTAATCCATATTGACAGTTTGGAACCAAAGTCCGTCGCGGCGGCAAACAATCGCGTTGCTGCCACATTGTGGATTTTATTGTTCGATGACAGATAATTTCAAGTTCATCATGTACTAATGAAATACTAAAAGACTTGGGATTAAGTAGATACTCAAAATTTACCATCATGATTGACTAAAATATCATCTTAAAAGTGAATTTAGTAGTAATTTGTAATTCCATTTGTAAACACTGGGATTCTTAAGAGGGGAACTTTTTAAGTCCAGTTTCCTAGCATGCATTGATATTAAAATTGAAAATTTTTATGCTAAAATGTTCTTGCTTGTTAGTTTTACACGTTTATCGTTAAATGTTATTTTTGAGGTAGGTTTTGTATACAAGATCATCAAATTGCATTGTCTTCATGGTATAACTTAAGAAACTATATGATCTATATGATCCCCAAATACAAAAACACTCTCCGTTCAAAAAGTTATGAATATTCATTTAGATCAGATCGAAAGTAAACTGCAATCATTGGTACAATATTTCTTTGTAGTAGGCCTAATAATTATTTCAATTACAAATATAAAAATTGAACACTGTATAAAAATAAACAAAAAAGAAACACATGATAACATATGCGCGGCTTGTGAAATCGATAACTGTCACCCCCAAAATGTCCAAGCAAGTCGAAACTTGGTAAAACTTATAATAAAATATATAATAATTAAACTTATAACTTATATTATAATTCAATGTCTAGACGATGTTCGTAGACTGGCTGGTAACGTTTTCTTCTTTTAGTATGGCAGCCATTCAAACTTGAAAAAACTCATAACTCTGTTACTTATGAACTTACAGAAAGGGAATGCCAGGAATACTTGTAACATTTCCAAAACCTTTTTTTAATTATCTATTTGTTTCCATCTCGAACGGTTTTACAGATCGATTATATAAATACCGTAAAGAGTTTTCTATTACCATAAACTGGCGGCAGGTATGGCGTAGGTAAAGAAGTTCAAAATTAGTACAAAAGTTGGCCTTGTAAATATCTTGATGAAGTTTATTGGGCACCTGGGTGCACCATTTCGTACCATTGCGGCAGACGTTCTAAGTTTAAAGTCCAAACTCTGTTGCTTATGAAGGTAGATTAAAAGGAAAGATGTTCTGGAATGCTTGATATAATAAACACTTTTTGATATAGGCCTAATAGATTTTTTTGCGTCTCAAATGGTTTTCGAGATATATAGTTTATAATAAAATTAATAGTATTTCAATTGCCACAAAATCAACCTACTTGTTTCGTTGCATAACCGGAAGGACTATCTTAAACATGAATCTTGTTGCGTCAAGTGTTTTAAAACTTCGTTACTGCCGTCCAATCCTTAAAAGTTATTTGCTTTTCTTCCTCAAGAACAAAGTGACTTTATCAGCTCAGGAAAACAAAGTAACTTTGTTTGTCTGGGAGTCTTAAGTGGTTCTTAGCATTGTTTACAAGGGAAATAAAGAGCTAATTTACATAATTACTCCCGACGAGGCACTGAGACACCAGCAGGTTAGTACGATGAAGGATTCCTTTCGGCCAGCCATTGTTTGCTGTTTTTTAATGACTTAAAAAGTGTATAATGACGATGTCGATGTCCGATTGTGCAAAGTGTGCGATGTTTGAATAGTCATGTCTATTAACTACTGCAGATACTGCTGCTGAAGTTACAACTCGTGAAACACGGACTGTATGAAACGTAGCACTCGAGACATTGCAACTGTTTTTTAGCGCAGATTGCGTGCAACAGTGATGTTTAAACTGAGATAGTTCGGTGTGCGCCTTGTAATAACATCAAGTCATAGTAGATCTACTGTCATAGAAAGATAAGAAGTTACGGTCAAATCGGACGAAGAACCAGACATGCAATAGAATTAGACAAAACAAGTACTTGCAAACATTCTATAATGTTTACCCAAGGATGATAAGATAAACTTTACAGATAATAGAGGACCCAGTTTCAACAAAGATACGATGAAACTGTTCCAAAACTGGCAGTCTGTGATAAGAAGCCATATTGATCGGTATTTGGTCGTTGATATCAGTCAGTTTTGCCAATCTTATTATTATATAAGCGGATTTACATTATTGGCAGTTTCTGTTTAGCACATTGGTTAATTGCACTAAATAGTGAGGCAGAAATATGTATTTTGTAACTGGGTTAACAGTGTTTTGACGTAATGTGAACCATAAAACTTCCATAATGATAGTCAAACATTCTTAAATTCGCTATCTGCGCCTCTTACGGATATATTCGCAGTTCTTGGGACATATTTTTGTAAATATTTCATCTTTCTTTATGTTAGTGCTCCACAAACTCCTGATGTTAGTTTTTAGAAGCTTGCACGTTACATGGTAGTTGCACTCGTATAATGAGCAGTTATTGTGCGAGATAAGATAATTAAACAAGTCTTTTGTCTATTGTTCTTTTCCAGGCGTGACCAATGTTGATACCGATGTTTTTCTTACTAGGTAAAAACTGCGGATTGTATTATTCAGCGCGTACTTACGATTGAAAAACAGTGTCATGCCTTTTATAAACAGTAAATGTATATAAATTAAAGAAAATATAAGTATATATCAGTAAATATAAAGTAAATGTTTTACTTTATAAACAGTAACGGTTGTAGGGGGAGTGATTTCATTGCAGACATTTCTTTTACACTGATGTTACGATGTGACCACCATGAGTAGTGTGTGATAGAAAAGTCTACCTCATAGTCGGATATATCCACACGTGTTTGATAATAAATGCTGAACTATCTAACTCAAATTCCAAGAAGTTTCATTCTGGTGTAGTTGATTTGAACATTTTAACATTTCGAGTTTGTAAGTAGGTGTAATGAATGAGTAAATAACTCTTCTTATTAATTTTTAACATATTATAGAAAATTATCATTTTAAAACTTTATATGTAATTTAAAGAATGCAATTTCATATTTTGTTTTCCGTTTACACTTATTGTGTTTATTGTAATTTTTGTAATATTATGTTAATATCAATACAGAAGCAACTATGTCACAGTTATGCACAAAATAGTTGTTACCAAAACATGATGACTGAAGTGAAGATCAAGTATGGATGGATGGATATACAGTAAATGTAAAGGGGTGTGAGAGTTTGGAATGGTTTCAGTAAGATTGTATTAACGGGAGAAATGTTTTATTGGAGACACTTTTTTATTGATACAGATAAACGATTGGTAACATAACGTAGCTATCTATGGTGGGAAGGGTTGATTCGATGAGAATGATGAGTCATTGATGACACTGTCGCAGATTTGACTCCGGGAAACTAAAGTCCAAAACAAAACTGACTCACCCAGTAGCCATCCAGTGTAATCTAGATTAAGATGTATTCTCCTTGTCTCATCAGGTGCACCTGGCAGACCTCTTTTGTTGTTGGGTTTCTTTGATGCCAAAACGATGCAGAATTTTTGAGCTTTTTCGTCGCCGACTTGTTTTGGATCTCACCAGACGAACGTGACTCCAGATCCAGGATTTAAATATGTGACAGCGTCATATTCCAGACGCTGCCCTAAGCGGAAGGTGTGACGGGGCTGGACGCAATATTCGCAGCTCGTAAAATATTTTAAAACTTTAACTGTTAAGATGAAAAGCTGGATTAAAAAGAAACATTTGTTAAGTTTAATGCTTAAGTTATTTTAGGCCATTTCTACCATGAAATATGAAATGTTCTACGGGTATGAAATGTTTTAAACGCTTATTTTGCATCCTTTGTGTTTACCCGTTCTGTTGTTGGCCGATTTCACCGCGCCAAATCATGTTTGTTTATCGCTTTGTTGGGGACCATGTAACTTAAATTAGCGGAAAGAGGTAACGGTCCGGTTCACAGGCGGGCGGCGGGGAGCGGCGGCGGAGTGCCACAAATCAGCACGGTTCACAGCAGGACCCAGCTTCTGTGTAAACAACAGCATGGGCTTGTGCCTACTACATAGCTAGTCAATAACGGCTACTTACTCTGTCTAGACGGGCCCGGCTGTAGTAGTGGGACGTGTTAAGTGTTAAAACGTTTTCTTTTCTAATTCAAATGGAATTTACTCGTAAATATTGACATTTTTTTAATAGGTTCGATTTTAATAATTGTGTATAAATACATTAAATGCCCTGTTCAGTAATAATATATTTCATTTAAACACAAAAGATGTATTGTATTGATATACTAGGCCTAATATTTAAATTTATATTGAATGCAATTTCACAAAATATAAAATAAAAATTCAATTGAATTATAAACATCAGTAAACACAGCGCGCTATAAAACCCATTATATGATTTTTCAATGAAATAAATTTATAGTTTATGTTTTTACGTTTTAGTTCTATGACTATTATTTGTCGTGAGGTTAATTTAAAAAGGAAATGTTGCAATCAGCGTAAAAAAATGATAACGTTTCTTCAAGTAATCTAAGTAATCACTAAAGTATCTTAGTTGTTGTGACAATTTTTTCAATTCATAATTCTTTATTGCCAGGGAACAAATAAACAATTTGTATAGCAACCGTCATAGATAAGTATAACCCTATACACTTACCATTAAATTATATTAATGTTTAAATTTTTTTATTCAAACAATTAATTGTTATAGTCTTTATTGCCACAGAACAAATAAACAATTTGTATAGCAACCGTCATAGATAAGTATAACCCTATACACTTACCATTAAATTATATTAACGTTTAAATTTTTTATGTAAACAGTTGTTATAGTATAAAAAGAAAACTAAATAATATCCCGTTCATATTTCATGTTCCATAAACTGTGTTATCTGTATAGAAAAATAATTCCGGTGTAATATTACAAATTGCTGTACGATTCTAAGAACCCCCATTGTATTTTATACCCTCAGATATTATTTAACATCTAGACATCTGTGGAAGTTGGTAGCGTCGAACAGTACTGTAGTTGTCGGGGGTTTTGGTTACATAACCCCCTTGGTCTCGGTTGTTTGTTATGGACGATCCATGAATGGGGGATTACACTCGTTAAATCAATGAATGGAACTGCGCCTTGACCTCGGATACCGGTTCTGAGAATGGCGCCTTGGGCATCTTCTAATGTATTTCATCACTTGGGAGACACCGACAGTTTGATGATATCGATGGTGCATAGAATGAATGATCATAGATCGAATTTCAATGTTGGTTTTGTATCTGTTTTAGATAGTTCATTTCTTTTTAAATATAAAATCGTACTTTTGTGTTCACTGTGATAAGGTATGGTGGTCTTTTCCAATCGTAATATCGATAGTTAACCCTTCGAGCGCGGCTAGCGTGCATAAACTAGTGATGGGTGAATCGAATAGTATTCGAATAAAGACCGGGTAATCATTTATTCGAATACCTCAAAATGAATTCGAATACTTTTGAAAAATTTCTCTGGAAGAAACTAGTTAAAACCTACAGTATTTATTTGTTTGAACTAATAGTATTCAAATAGAATATTCAAGAGCTGTATTCGTATTCATATACATGTATTCAGTGGAGGTTTTTAGATATATATCTAGACTATGAAAAGAATTATTAAGGGGAAATTCATTTGGAATAAGTAATAAAAATTTTGCAAACTTGGCAAAATGTATGATTGTACAAATATTTAATTAATAAATTCATTTGTAAGCAACAAAGTCAAAAATTAATGTTTATTTCATGTTGTTGTGAAAAAACTAAATATGATTGAGGTTTTTGGCTTCAATCTATTTCTTCGATTATTGGTAACAAAACCTGCAGTAGAAAAGAATCTTTCAGACGGGACTGAAGTAGCCAGTAAACACATACATAAGTTCCTTCAAGTTTATAAATCATGAGTATGACGTGTTTGTAGGAGGCACAAAACGACAAAGGACTTTCCCACCTTTTTGACAGGCAATCCCAAATAACCAAGAAACAATGGATTATGGAAAGGAAGTAATACAAGTCTAGACTTGTCTGTTAGAAATACTCAATGCAGATAAAGTATTTGAAAAAGGCAAAGGATTTTCCAACCTTTTGACAGGGTAAAAAACAATGGATTGCGGGAAGGACGAAAGACAACTGTAGACTTGTCTGTTAGAAAAAGTTGTGGAGTACTTGTAGCCTATTCGAATACATATTCGATTTTCCCATTACTACTGTATACGCTCCGAGACGGTCGTGAAATCGCGACAGTGGATATAACCGCAGATTGCTCTCACGGTAAAAAAAAAAAAAAAAAAAAAAAAAAAAAAAACTACGTATTGGCTGTTGGAAATAGCAAACAGAGAGCAGGTAGAGGTTCATTTGTGCCTTTTAGACTAAACAAAGTGATTTATCGCCGTTGTTTATGGCGATTACTGAAGCATAGAACGACGCGTAGCTGTTCGATTCTATTATTCCCTGACATGGGAGTTAGGCCATAAAAGCCGCTTGCATTACTAGTTGATTGTTTACTTTTTGTGTTTATTAACCAAGGTTTAGTCTATGGCTTAAAATTTTAGTGTTTTGAATTAGTGTTTTCAAACTTTGTGTGTTGGAAATAATGGCAAATTTAGCCTAGCCAATGCAGACCTAACATAGCCTCCACCCAGATGAATGTTCTTCTAAACCTCAATGTTTACCACACCTACGTAGCTTTTTAATGTTTTTGAAATTTGCAGTGGTTTTCCATATAACCCGGATATAATATTTTGGTGGTAAACTAATGTAATAACAAATAGAAAATATATCACTAATTATTGTCTTTTTGGCTATTTAGGTTAGCATTACATTAAATATTTACTAAATTGTTACTAAATTGCACCACCATGAGAACAAAAATGATTTTAACTCATATAGTTATATATCTGAAGATTAAAAAGTGTAAATAAACGTTGATAACATTTATTTATACAAGTATTTTTTACAACTTGATGTTCGATCAGAATATACCTGTAGATTAGCACTTTAAGGGTTAAGACTGAAACAAAATATGGTGGTTAGAAAAAAATGCAAAAAAGAATTACGTAGTTGATAAATTTTAATGTATTTTATATTTTTTGCGCAATTCTTAAGGGGGCCATCTGATGAATAGTCTGTGAAACATAATATGTTATATTGTGTAATCATAAATAAAGTTGTGGATTAGTTTAAAGATGTTTTTTTAAACAACTATAACTACACTTTCTAAACATGAATTTACATTACATTTAGTTGAATTATAAGCTTTTTTGGCGTTAATGCTTCACACATTGTATTTTACACGTTTTACTCAAATCTCGACGTTGTGGAACGTATGCACGTCGCTCTGTTTTGGCAAATGATCCTTCCTAGAAATGACAGATGTTTGCACTATCGACATCAGCTGATCGATGTCTACATATATTTCTCTAGTCTCTTATGTAAGGAGAAGCACTGTGTGGCGTTGCGACGTATTGAAGAGCACCCCCGAAGTGCCTTTGTGTTCTCGAGGCTCGGTTCTTCTATTACACTCTTCAATGAAGTAGCTTATTTAACTCCTAAGCTTTTAGTTTTTTTCATTACTCTCGACCTACGCTATAAAAATGTAACTGTTCTATAAAATAACTATCGACAAAAAAAAACGTGCTGAATATGTTTGCTGCCTTTGAAATTTACGATTTTCTAATTCGTTTTCATAAAAAATGTGGGATTCTTTTCACTGCGTTATTTACGAATAATGTGCGGTTTGTTTAAAAATACTTGTTAGTGCACGCATTATATTTTAATGTTAGATGTTTTGGTACACGGAGAAAACTATCAGTGCACCATTTCCTTTCAATTTATTATTCGTTTGTCACACATTGTCAACCCTGAATATGATAAGACGTGTTAAGTATAAAAATTGAAAGAAAGGGAACGAGTTGTCCCTAATATCAGTCCCTGTACCAGAATTGAAGAAGAGTCAGATGCCTGGACATTTATCTCCGGTGAAACACGAAATAAATCACATATATTAATTTATTTTTCTATTAGTATTTATATTAAAACCTCGTGTTGGTAGCAAGTTATTTAAACCTGGATGTCTTTGTGTGGTATATAATCGTTAAAATTTAGATTTTTTATATAATCTTTAAACTAAATCAAACTTAGAAATTATCTTCCAGAAGAGGGATAGGGTCGGGAACTCAAAGAAAAAGGTATCAAATACCATCCTGAGCAAATACCTTATGGATGACAAGAACTAATCATACAAAGAAGACATATATTGAGTCCACTCTGTCCTAAATGGCAGCTGGTTTTAATTTTCTGAAAAAAATGGTTTGTGATAGGGATTAAAATGCGTGGACAGGTTTGTGTATAATCCCTTTATGACAAAAGCAAACACAACGCAAAGAGCAAATAGTGGCGCCATTTGGCAGAAACATTCTCTCTTTACGTATCAAACATTGTGTTTCCTTTCATTTGCCTTTTTTACAAAATAAAAGATTTCATAATTTTAATTATTTATATGCACTTTATAAATATCCATTCCATTATATATTATTTGATGAGCTGACTATACGTCGTTAATGTTCAGCCTAAATCGTGCCTTATAAAGCCTTTTTTTGGATGTAATTACGTTATTTGATAAAAATGATTAATTGTGTAAATACTGGAAATATGTAAAAATTGTATTCATATATAAATTTCTAAATCGAATTCGCATTTAAAGGTTTTAGTAAATTGGGACGATTCTTACTGTCCATGCAGGTTGTATTATATGCAACCCAAATTTAATCTTTTATAAGATGAAAAACGTGTAACACATTCAGTTTCTGCAATTCGATTAAATAATTGGATAAAAATAATGGAAATTTAAACAAATATCAGTAGTAGGGTAGTTTTCGAAATGAGTCAGTTTATAAAAGTACATCGAGTTTGAATATGTAATTCAAATTAATTGAATTTGAAAAGCGTATAAAAATTTATTTTCTAATGGCACACGTATGTCGAGTTTGGCAAATATTGTCCTTTTCGTTTTTAATACAGTAGTAGTGAGCCACGTACACGAAGGATAGTCTATCACTTTCAAAAACACTTTGACTTTCCAAATACACTGATATTGAGCTATTGAGGATCAAAATTATATTTTAAAATAACGCGTTTTTGTCCTAAAAAAAATAAAGTTTCACCCAATTTCCTATCTTTAAAACCTTAATAGCCACAATTAATATCGTGGACGTGGGCGAGTATTGAGCGGAAGCGAGAACTCGGTAAGTTTGTGGACCAAGTTATATTGAAATGTCAGCATTAATCCAAGATATTACCCGTCGGGAGCGGAACTCTCTCTGTTTTATGCAAATATTGCCCGTGCCCCTGTACAAGGAAGTCATTTGCATTTTTCAACATCCCTTGAAAGTTCTGCCAGACTAAATATTAATGTTGAACGATATCGCTCCATTAGTTAAGGAGTTTCCGTTCCCTTTGTTAATCCTTTAAGACGTGTAGGTTTTCACGAGAAATAATGTCTGAGTGCAGAAGTATTACCGTTTTATATAGAGTTCTTTTTTCATTAAATGTAATATTGCAAATCCGTTTTCCCACTTGAAGCCTTGAGTTATAATGAGTATACTATATTAAACACTAGCTATTTCCCACGGCTTCGCACGCTTTTCGTAAGCGTTTCCCGTGTATGAGCATTTCTGGTTCAAGTGAAATATATTTCCAACACCGATGTAGTGTTTACCTTGTTGCCTCGATCAAGAAAATCTGTAAAAATTGTATGTCTAAAGCCATTGTACACGTACATGTACTTTATTATAAAATGGTCTAAGTTCAACCAAAAATTTATTTCAAAGAAAAATATACATAAAAACTTAACGCCTTCAAATAGGGTATGGGTAATATACGTAATTGTCTCGTGATTGAGGTTTATAATGTGCAGGCGCTTTGATAACTTTTATATTTTGCAGCGCCGCCTGGTGGTGAGTTACATCTATGGGCATAGCATATTGACCTTCTACGTGGGAAAATACATATACATGCAAATTTGTATAATGCTCGGTCAAATAGTTTCTGAGTCTATAAAGGACATACAAACATTCATATATATAACTGTATAAATGGCAATAGCCTTATTTAATTTCAACAAACATTGAATCACAAAAAGTACTTGCTCCGCCGGGAGTCGAACCCGGATGTCTCACTTGCCGGGTGAATGTGCTACCATTACACCACAGAGCGCTTACTTTTTCCGATTCAATTATTTTGTATTTGGCCGTATCTGTCACATATGCGTTTAAATAAGCAAACTAACATATGATCGGAAGACCAAATACCTGTCAAACGACTTTTTATTTACATTAAACTGTATAAATGGCAATAGCTTTATTTAATTTCAATAAACTTTCAAAATTTATATATATATAATATATATATATATATATTTTGCCACAGTCCAAACATTCACAACTTTTTTGAAAATGGTTTTCAATATTTATATCTACTACATCAAATGTTCTAATTAATTAAACTTTTTTGTATACTCCTAAGCGTTTTCCTTCTTCAAACTTTGGTGATTTTATAGTTTTCAGGTATCATCAGTTAGGTATCATATTTGGAGTCTATCATACAATTAGTTCTTTGAATGGTTTTGGAACTTATTAATACATTCAACAAGTAAACTAGGTAAATTATCCTCGAATAAAAAAAACTTTTTAACAAAAGAATAGACAGTAGCGAGTACAACTGAGCACGTGTTTCAATTATTGTATCAATGTGATTAATACGTGCCACAAATTGTACAGAATATTTTGAATTTGAAGTACACTGAAATGTAAAATTTGATGTTTGTGAAATGGAGGTTTTTGACGACTCTATCTCTCTCTGTGGAGGCTATGATGGCGGCATCTAACTTTTTCTGGATGTGCGTAGACACCGTTTAATGCGTTTGACTAAGCAGAAAATTGTTAGAAGAGAAAGTGCGGTTCTTCGGTCGTTGTGTTTTGTTACGTTTCTGCCACAGCGCTGTTACGCCATCTGGTGTTGTATTAGTAACGGGGTTTTTATTTTATTGTGATTAAATGAGTACACAAAGGATCCGTATTTGATACGCAAGTATCGTTGTGTAGGGTGACGTGACTGAACCTCACAGTTGATAGGCAACTGTAGAATCGGACAGAGAACAACTTTACCTACATAATACTCGTAATATTGGCTGTTAACGTAGTGCGATCGATCTTTGGTTGGGAAAATATTTTTATTTATTCACAAATTTTTTCTAGATAACTTACACAATGTCAAAAGTAAACATTTGTTACAGGCAATTAAAGTAGGCAATTTTGTAAACAAGCTCAAATAAAAAAAAGATAAAATGTGAATTTTTTACACCATTCATATGAATTGTTTCTTCAAAGAATATGTCTTTTATTTATGTATGGTCTAAGGAAGTTATATTTTAAAATAAAATAAAATTTTAAAAAATATATTTTTTTCATTTCCTAAGTAGGCTAAATGAATTTTTTATGAATAAAAACATGTCACTCCCTCCTGTCATCTTTCATCTGTCCTGAAAAAGGTTCTCATCGTTATATTCAACCAATTTTTTTTCGGTCCTATTATAAGCTGCCCCCAATTTTTTCTTGGTATTCTAACCTCTTTTTAGGAATAATCAAACAGTTTTTCTGTGTCCCTGATTTCATAAATGGTAGATTAAAGAGGTGTAATTCAAATTTTCTCAAACATAAGTGATTGGCAGAACAAGAATCGAACCCAGGCTCGTTGTTCCCTCGCACACCAACTCCCCTTTAAAATCGCCATGTTTTTAAAACAATCCTTGCTTGTGATATACTACTAATAGTGCGTTACTTTGTGCTTCGAAATGTTCAGTAGATCAATAAACAAGAAGATTGACGTAAAGTCAGTATTTGCGTCTTTCCACGGTGACTTGTAAAGAACAAAGCGAAGAAGACTGTCCAAGGTAACAACCGCGTTGGCTGTTGACATTAACAGTAATAAACGTCACATTATTGTTTTTGCTGATTTAATAATAACATCTTTATCATTGCCAAGCTGTTTTGAGACTACCCCAGTTAGCTGGTGGGCACAAAGCCATGGATAGAATATACCAGAACCGCGGTAAAGAGACATTGTGCTGGTTGGCAACATTGGTATTCAGCAGTTATATATAATCAACAACAATCTTTAGTCTTTTCAAAGTTTCAATTACTTCCCTTTAGATCAGAGACGGAACAATAATTATTACTCGATTTTTCCTATTGAGGGTCATACGGGCAACCATCTCTTTCGTTTTTTTAACTTGGGACCTCATTTTTGTTTCTTTTCTTGCCCAGATTTTATTGGAGCATTGATCACCTTTATTATTTTGGATCGATCAGTCAAACATTGCTCATTCCCCAGTTACCCCTATTCTGGGTAAATTCCAGCATTAACGTTGGATGATTTGAGGTAATCAATATAACTGTTTTTACCCAAAACTAATTGTGAATTTTCAACAATTATGGATCGGTTGAGTTTAGGTGCCAACAATGCTCAATTTCTTTCCGTTCCTTCTTAGTCTCACCCAGAAACTTTTATGTCTTGGTGCCGGATTTTGTTAATGCATTAACCATTAACTCACCTAATAAAAGAAAGTTAACAATGATTAGATTTGGGGTTGGGTGGGGGATTATTGTGCTATTAATCAACTTGTCCTTCAACGATGGATGTCGGTGAGATAATCTTCTGTCTATGTATGAAAGATTATATCTTTGAGGTATTTAGTTACACAGGAGGTAAATCACCCATGCGGACGTTTCGTGCTGAAGCCAGGCGGACTATTTCGGTTAGTTCTGAGGTCCGACGCTAGGGGTGCGCCACGTAACTTTGGTTACGTTCCAAAAGTGTACTACCTGACCTTTCACTCCACAGAGGGCACTCCGAGCGCCCACTTTTGCCGCACTTCAATTTATAGTATTGGATGAGTTATATTGTGTAAGTAATACAATGCTAAATTCTGTCCACAATGCCACCTTTCATGACAACTTCTACTCAGGCTGTGTATAATATTGTATAAGGGTGACGTGCTTAACAGCGTTGCTGGAACTCCAGATCACATCCACTACAACGCCGCATGACCTCAGCCTTGCCTGGGGTCCTGGAGCGCCCGCTGGAGAAGTAAACGTGACGAAAGCACTGTGGCCCGCGGAACCGCACTTTCACCTTGTTACCGCAGTTTGAGGCGGGTTTCGACAGACCACAGATAGTTGACCCCTATAAGTGTGCAGTAGGCGTTGTTGCTTACATCATTGCCGCCGTTTCTAAGGAAGTGTGGAATCTTGCAGCGTTCAGTCATTGATTGTGTTATTGTTATTTTTGAACTTCTCAATCACGTTAGTTTATTCGTTATTTAATCATTGCTGTTTGTATTCATTCATTTCTTGTGTTCCTGCGGATGTTTTGCTTTGTGAAGGATCAGAACGGGAAACGGTGTTTTCAATGCATTTTAATTGTTTGCTTTCCCATAAGTGGTCGAATTTCTTTTAGGTCTGCTCTTACTTTTTGTAAATATTGTGAATATCAATTCAATACATTGTATAAATTAAAGTCGCTTAAAGTGTTGGCCTGTTCGTGCAACGATATTTTCTAAACTATTCAACCGATTTTGATACGGTTTTCAATGTCGGCTTCGCTATGAACTAGAATAGGTTTCTAGGTATGATAAATTCAACATTTTAGTCATAGAGTGTAGGGAAAGGTTAGCATTATGCAAAAATTGATATTTTTGAGAACTTGGGAAAATAATTATAATCTTTACGAAATTTAATTTAAAGTGAACTGACACAAACAGTTGTTGGCACTTTCAAGTAAAGAGGCAGAAATATTTAATTACATTTAACATTTAGAATGTATTAGATATGCAGTGCCTGATCGTTAGTGTAATGCATACATATTGCAAAAACGAAGTTACTATCTAATTACTACTACGTATTGAACCAGTGATGAATATAAACCGTCTAATGCATTGAAAATAATATTAAAATGCTGCTATAAAACCCACATTAACGAACAAAGCAGTGAATGTGTGCACACACAGTACTTGAAACTGGTTGGCTCCCTTGCTCGACATTGTGTGTAACATTTTTGCTGTAGCTTAAGGAACACAAAGGGATGTTACACTCTACACACTTATTATAGAGGAAGGAGAACACAATGGACGGAAGTATATCTTTTTTGACCGAAGCAGGCTTTTTAAGCTTATGTATATATTTTCTTTACCGGGGATATATGTATACTTTTCTTTTAATAAAATAGAACTCCATCATATTACATCATAATTGCTTGTACTAAGTAGGCTACATCCTTCAATTTTGAAAATTGTGTGTGAAGCCGCGGGTAACTACTAGTTTTATATATAAACTTAAAACATAACACAACTCAAGAAGGGATGGTTTGTTCTTTTATTATACATGTACTAGCTTGAGATTCTGTACCTCAATATTCCTAATGGTTTAAGAAAATAATTGTTTGTTAATTTATTAGCGACTTATGTTTTAACATTATTTAAGAATAATAGATTTTACCTCGTATGGACGTTTAGTCGGTGTCTAGTTTCGACACTTCAGGAACATACCTCGTTAAGTATTTAAATGTAAACCTGAATTGTGAAATGTGATAATACCGGTATTGTACCTTAATGGAAACATTGCTTACTTAAACCTTACGGACGCTGTGGTACAGCCCTGGGTGTGTGGAGAGCTTACGTTTATCCCTCTGTAACGAAGTGGGATCACTCACTCTGTTCTGCGGCATAACGCCTCAGTGGTTCCATCATAACTGCTGTAATACGTTTCCTTTATGGCACGTCAGTTCATGACGTGAGGTTATGTGATGAACTGTTCTACAGAAGTGCAGAGATCATACGTCTTAAAATATCACGCAACTTCGGTTGAACATTAAGTGTAACAGATATAGCGAGTTAGAGGATCTTAAGAGCGACGTCTTTGAGATTTAGAAGGGAGTGAATTATTGATTCTGAGGGAGTATTTCTTAATTGTCGTGGCACTCTCGATTTGCTTAACCATGCCGAAGACACTCATACCACGCGCGGTGCAGTCACTTGCCATCGCAGGTCAAGTCATCACTTCGATTATCGATTCCGAGAGAGTAATTGCTTCATTATCGTGGCACTCTCGTTTAGCTTAACTATGTCAAAGACATTCAAATCACGTGCGATGCAGTCACTTGTTATCGCAAAAATGTAAATAATCGATGTCATCATTTCGATTATCGATCCTGAGAGACTCTCGTTTAGCTTAACTATGTGAAAGACCTTCAAAACAAGCGTGGTGTAGTCGCTTGCTGTCGAAGAAAGATGTCGATAATTAATATTGTCATTCCGATTATGGATCCTGGGAATAATTGCTTCATTATTGGGGCGGTCTCATTCAGTTGATACTTGTAAATCACGAATAGGGTAGTCGCTTACAGTTAAAGAATGATGTTAATAATCATTGTCGTTATGTAGATTATTGATTCTGAGGGAGTATTTGCTTCATTATCGTGGCACTCTCGCTTTGTTAACTATCTCAAAGACATTCAAATCGCGAGCGGTGTAATCGCTTGACCTCCCAGAGATGCCGATTATCGACGTCGTCAATCCGATTATCGATTCTAACAGAGTAGTCGCTTCATTATCGTGGCACTCTCCCTTAGCTTAAATTTGTCAAAGACATTAAAATCACACGCGGTGCATTCGCTTGCCGTCGAAGAAAGGTTTTAATATAAATGTCATCATTTTGATTATCGATTCTGAGAGAGTAATTACTTCATTATCTTGGCACTCTAGTTTAGCTGAGTTGTCTGAAATCATGCACGGGATAGTTAATAAAAAAGATGCAGTCAAAGAAAGATGTTAATAATCGATATGTCGTTATTGCGATGATCGATTCTGCGATTAATTGTTTAATTATAGTGGCAGTCGATTGTTACGCTTGAACTCACTCGTGGTGCAGTTGTTTGCCATTATAGACAGATGTTAATAACCGACACGTTATAGTCATTTCGATTGTCGACTCAATAAGAAATTGCTTCATTATTGTGACACTCGCATAGTTTAACTGTGCCGAAATTATGCAAACACATGCGCGATGTAGTCGCTTGGCATTAAAGATGGATGTTAATAACTGGCACCTCAAGTCATTCCGATTATCCAATCGGCCACAATTGCTTCATTATCGTTATAAGTGTGGTTTATCCATCTAGAGACTTTACTCGTATAACCGGTATGTGAAACGTTTCCGGTTATCGGATTACATCATTGTTGGTAAAGCTCACGTTATTTTATTTGTACCAATAACATTCAAATCCACGGATGGCGCCTTCGTTTGCCATCAGGATGGTATTAATAATCGATATGTAAAGCAATTTCGACTATCAAATAGAGAGCGAGTTCTTCACTATCGTAACGCTCGCGTTATATGACATTTATTAATAAAATTCCAATTCACGTGTGGCACAGTAGTTAGCCACCGATGTATTAACAATCGATATGAACAATCGATTGTTAAGTAATTCCGATTGTCGAATCGACGAAGTGATTGACAGCTTCATTATCGTGGCACTCGCATAATGTATCTGCCGAAGACAGTATCTAACTGTATTCAATATCACGCGTGGTGGTGTCTCTTGCTATTTCAGAGAGAAGCAAAAACACAGAGAAACGTGTTCTCTAATGAATTATCCATGTGATATTCTTCACTGATTGAAAGACTGGCGAGCTAGCTAGTTCATGCGTCCGAGATGCACTGTACGAGACAATGTTGGCGGGCACAAAGCCATGGCTCGTGTACTGGAACCGCTTTCAATAATGTGACCTTCCGCTTCCGTTTCTATTCATTATAACTCTTTACATGATTTGATGGCCTTCCATGTCCGGTGGATGTTTACAATTTGTTAATTCAGTGTTCAGTGCTAACACAAGTAGTGATGTATACTGGGAATGTTGCCAGTGTGAGGGAACTTATGACAAGGGGATATTGCCGGGAATATTTCTATTGTCTGGGAAGATTAAAAAAAAAAAAAAAAAAAAAAAATGGGATTTATGACAATTTGTAATTTTGAATGTTTTAACAGTTAGAGAACCTTAAAACTAGGTTAACTTAGTGAATACATACATTTTAATCCAAGAATTATCATTCCATGCATTAATTTCCTGTATAAACAATATCCCGGGAATTTATAGAACTAAATGGATTTCGATTCTTACACCGTTATTAAAAATTTAAGCCTTTAAAAATCAAGCTTTTTTATGAATTAATTTCATCTTCGAGTTCTTGTTAAAACATCATATCTAAAATATTTAAAAAATACCTATTTTTATAAATTCACTGATTCTTTATGTTCTTTAGCGTCACAATTTATAATTGCTAAGCCAATAATAGCCAGTATTCCCATTTTTATATTACCAGTTTTATTATGTATAATTTTATTATTTCCTGGATTTTAAATTCTCGGGAATTTTACATCACTAAACACAAGTGTTGTCGATGTAAGTTCTTTATTCGACATGACAATAAAACTTACTCATTGATAATATCGATGAAGTGGGATATTTCCAACTCAGTAATAAATTACTACTTTACAGTCTGCAGTACACAGTGTAATGCTTTTGTACGCTTCACGTTACACGCCTGTTCGCCAAAATTGGTTCGCCGAAACAGATGTAGATTCAAACTGGCAAAGTTATGAAGGAAACAGGATTTTCTGGACATTTGCCATCGTTCAGTGATGCATAAACCAGTAACACAGTTTCGATATCTGCAATCCGATCTCTTCTTCAGGTGTATAACTAGATTAAAATAAACAAATCATACCACAGCGTTTATTTCAACCTAGTTTGTAACTATTGTTAGGTTAGTTATATACCTGAAGAAGAGATCAGTATGCAGATCTCGAAACGCAGTATTGCTGAGTTTTTGTTATCACTGAACGATGGCAAATGTCCAGAAATATCCCGTTTCCTTCACAATCCTTTATCGTCAAAAATAAATTTAAAACAAATAATTTGGAGTTAGTATTACACGAGCGCTATCAAAGTAACGCACATTCATAAATTAGTCCTGAATGTTGTATTTGATTTCTTTATTGTAATACATTTACTATAGTTATACTTTTTTATTGCTACAATTTTTTGATTACACAGTTTTCATAGGCAACTTTATATTGAGTTACAAACAAAATCTTTTAAATGTATATTTTTCGTGTAAGTTAACCTTCCAGGTTGTAAAATGTATATGATCTGTTTAAAGATAATGATAAAGGATTTTGAATTTAAAACACGTATTACTCAATAAGTTCTAGATTAAAGTATTTAAAACGAATACAACGTTTGATACATTCAGACGTGTCGATTTCCTCCCTTTACTTGCAGTAAATTTAGCAAGCAACTTTACAAAAAGATTTGGAACGCTTGAATAGTCTCTAGCACAAAGGTCTTAGTACTTATCCTTGCGCAAATTCATGGAATCAGACCTCTTTGAATCTATAATTCTCTCTATCGACATATAGCATTCCTATGAGTATGCTATCTCTTTGCACACAGCGTCCTTCCACCGCGTCGTGTCATTAGTGTATTACATTTAAATCGTAAAATATTTTGAACTTTAAATAAACTAAAAGGAAACTATTATTATTGTACAGGTATGTTCATAAGTACAGAACAAACGGCAGGAACAACACAGAACGACAGACAGCTTTTGAACGCTAGCCGGCCTTAAATTGGTGTCAGACTAATCAATAGGCTCCCTTTTCATATCAAACAATTAAACTATCCAAAAATGCAAGGTTGGTCTGGAACATCTCCTGTTGTCAAAGGGCGTTCTACTCTGTTGATGAGTATGGGATCAGCCGCTGGAATGAAAAGTTTTGAAAATTTTGTAAACATTCAGCATGAATATAAACCCCTCCTGCTCTGATATAGAACAAGACTTGTATCTTTTTTGTACTGACAAAACATAATGTAAATTATTAATTTCTTTAATTTACTCTGTTGACGCATGTAGTGCTAATGTTAATTGTCTGTACGCAATAAAGATTATTACCGGTAATACTACACGCGATTGTTAATAAAACTTTAGGTGCAAATTAAATTTCTTACTCGATTGTTAGATATATTAGGTAATTTTTGTACGGTATTAAGGCTGTAACATTATTATACTCGTAGATTTTACAAATTCACTACTTAACAGATTTTTCAAATGTTGGCTGTTGATAAATGCAGGAAAGAACGTTTGTCAGGTCTGCACGAGGAAACGGGGACAGGGACAGAGCTATATTATTGAGTGCGCTCGATCGCTTTCTTAATTGGCTCAGCAGTAAAAATCCCGTTTACACCGATTAAATGTTTTCAATGTCGTAGTACCGTTAACATCCCGGTAGATTTATTGTAATAAAATGTTTTAACTAACCGTCGATTAAAGCAATAAATATTCAGCTTCTGAGTACATTAGAATTATTTATCTATATTATTAATGTTAACTGACATCGGCGTGTTATTTTAAAGTCTTAGTTTTATCTGTGTATACTTTTTAACTGACAATTAAAGAAATCAATAATGAATTTTGTGTATAAGTACATTAATATTATTTACATTTATGTTCAATGTCATCAAGCATGAACTTGTTATTTTATTTTATGTAGATTAGTACCTGTGACGATAGTGTGGTAGTAGATGAATGAGCCTAGTAGACTCCAGAGGTCACTGTGTCCTTCAGTGTGACCTTGGCCGTGACCGACAAAACAAACACGTAGAGAAGCGGGCCAGAGAACGTTCACGTTTGCGTTTCTCGGTCAGGCCTTTTCTGTGGTAACGATTAACACATCCTCATCAAATTTGGTCTTATTTATATACTTGTACGTTCACGCTGTAATATAAATGATACCCTCGTTTGTGTGGTGGTAACGCTCTAGCACTCCTTATGGAATCTAGTCAATCGTATATGCTAGTATCTTCACGCTGTAATATGAATGATACCCTCGTTTTGTGTGGTAACGCTCTACCACTCCTTATAGAATCTGGTCAAGTGTATATACTTGTACGTGTACACTGTTGTATGGATGACACCCTCGTTTGTGTGGTAACTATCTACCACTCCTTATAGAATCTGGTCAAGTGTATATACGTGTACGTGTACACTGTTGTATGGATGACACCCTCGTTTGTGTGGTAACTATCTACCACTCCTTATAGAATCTGGTCAAGTGTATATACTTGTACGTGTACACTGTTGTATGGATGACACCCTCGTTTGTGTGGTAACTATCTACCACTCCTTATAGAATCTGGTCAAGTGTATATACTTGTACGTGTACACTGTTGTATGGATGACACCCTCGTTTGTGTGGTAACTATCTACCACTCCTTATAGAATCTGGTCAAGTGTATATACTTGTACGTGTACACTGTTGTATGGATGACACCCTCGTTTGTGTGGTAACTATCTACCACTCCTTATAGAATCTGGTCAAGTGTATATACGTGTACGTTCACGCTGTAATATGAATGATACCCTCGTTTGTGTGTTAACGCTCTACTATTCCTCATGGAATCTAGTCAATCGTATATGCTTATATGTTCACGATTTAATCGGAATGATACCCTCGTTTGTGTGTTAACGCTCTACTATTCCTCATGGAATCTAGTCAATCGTATATGTTTGTGTGTTCACGATCTAATATGAATGATACCCTCGTTTGTGTGTTAATGCTCTACTATTCCTCATGGAATCTAGTCAAGTGTATATACGTATATGTTCACGATTTAATATGAATGATACCCTCGTTTGTGTACTAACGCTCTACCTATTCCTCATAGAATCTGGTCAAGTGTATATACTTGTACGTGTACACTGTTGTATGGATGACACTCTCGTTTGTGTGGTTAACTGCTCTACCACTCCTTATAGAATCTGGTCAAGTGTATATACGTGTACGTTCACGCTGTAATATAAATGATACCCTCGTTTGTGTGGTAACGCTCTTCCACTCCTTATAGAATCTGGTCAAGTGTATATACTTGTACGTGTACACGATCTGTATGGATGACACCCTCGTTTGTGTGGTAACGCTCTACCACTCCTTATAGAATCTGGTCAAGTGTATATACGTGTACGTTCACGCTGTAATATAAATGATACACTCGTTTGTGTGGTAACGCTCTTCCACTCCTTATAGAATCTGGTCAAGTGTATATACTTGTACGTGTACACTGTTGTATGGATGACACCCTCGTTTGTGTGGTAACGCTCTACCACTCCTTATAGAATCTGGTCAAGTGTATATACGTGTACGTTCACGCTGTAATATGAATGATACACTCGTTTGTGTGGTGGTAACGCTCTAGCACTCCTTTGGAATCTAGTCAATCGTATATGCTAGTATCTTCACGAACTAATAAGAATTAAACCCTCGTTTGTGTGTTAACGCTCTACCATTCCTCCTGGAATCTAGTCAATCGTATATGCTTATATGTTCACGATTTAATATGAATGATACCCTCGTTTGTGTACTAACGCTCTACCACTCCTTATAGAATCTGGTCAATTGTATATGCTTGTATGTTCACGATCTAATATGAATGATACCCTCGTTTGTGTACTAACGCTCTACCACTCCTTATAGAATCTAGTCAATCGTATATGCTTGTACGTTCACGATTTAATATGAATGATACCCTCGTTTGTGTGTTAACGCTCTACCACTCCTCATGGAATCTAGTCAATCGTATATGCTTGTACGTTCACGATTTAATAGGAATGATACCCTCGTTTGTGTGGTAATGCTCTACCACTCCTCACAGAATCTGGTCAAGTATATATACCTGTACGTTCACGATCTAATATGAATGATACCCTCGTTTGTGTACTAACGCTCTACCACTCCTTATAGAATCTGGTCAAGTGTATATGCTTGTATGTTCACGATCTAATATGAATGATACCCTCGTTTGTGTGGTAACGCTCTACCACTCCTTATAGAATCTGGTCAAGTGTATATGCTTGTATGTTCACGATCTAATATGAATGATACCCTCGTTTGTGTGGTAACGCTCTTCCACTCCTTATAGAATCTGGTAAAGTGTATATGCTTGTATGTTCACGCTGTAATATAAATGATACCCTCGTTTGTGTGGTGGTAACGCTCTAGCACTCCTTATGGAATCTAGTCAATCGTATATGCTAGTATCTTCACGATCTAATAAGAATTAAACCCTCGTTTGTGTGTGTTAACGCTCTACCATTCCTCATGGAATCTAGTCAATCGTATATGCTTATATGTTCACGATTTAATAAGAATGATACCCTCGTTTGTGTGTTAACGCTCTACTATTCCTCATGGAATGTAGTCAATCGTATATGTATGTGTGTTCACGATTTAATAGGAATGATACTCTCGTTTGTGTGTTAATGCTCTACCATTCCTCACAGATTCTGGTCAAGTATATATACCTGTACGTTCACGATCTAATATGAATGATACCCTCGTTTGTGTGGTAACGTTCTACCACTCCTCACAGAATCTGGTAAAGTGTATATGCTTGTATGTTCACGATCTAATATGAATGATACCCTCGTTTGTGTACTAACGCTCTACCGCTCCTTATAGAATCTGGTAAAGTGTATATGCTTGTATGTTCACGATCTAATATGAATGATACCCTCGTTTGTGTGGTAACGCTCTACCACTCCTTATAGAATCTAGTCAATCGTATATGCTTGTACGTTCACGATTTAATAGGAATGATACCCTCGTTTGTGTGGTAACGCTCTACCACTCCTTATAGAATCTGGTCAAGTGTATATGCTTGTATGTTCACGATCTAATATGAATGATACCCTCGTTTGTGTGGTAACGCTCTACCACTCCTTATAGAATCTGGTCAAGTGTATATGCTTGTATGTTCACGATTTAATAGGAATGATACCCTCGTTTGTGTGGTAACGCTCTACCACTCCTTATAGAATCTGGTCAAGTGTATATGCTTGTATGTTCACGATCTAATATGAATGATACTCTCGTTTGTGTGGTAACGCTCCATCCATCCGCATGAAATGTCCTTGTACGTGCAAGATTTAATATGTGTGATATCCTCGTTTGTGTACATAAGGAGAACTTGAGGTCAACCGTCCTTTAGATAAAGACCTTGAGTCTTGTACAGATATAGTATAGGTTGACCAGAGGTACCTGTTCCTCCGGACATGTACCGATTTGTTTCTTTAGTTCATTCCTGGAAGAGAATTGTATCATAGAGTTATATATTAGTAATAGTTACTCTATGCCAGTGCCTCATAAAGAAATTGGCTGTTATTTAGAAATACACGCGACATGATCAGGTACGACAATACAGAGCAACACGATTATGTCGAACTTGGAGCAACAATTGATCAGTACCGGTTTTGACATGTAATTCCGTCATTGTATCGTTCGCAGTGTTGTTCCAGATCACATGACTGTAATCCGTCGGCGGTGAACAATAATTCCAATTTAATTATTGAGAAGCAATTAGTACATCGCGAGTGTAAAAACTAATGAGTAATTAATTTAGTTCACCGTTACGTGCCTGTAACGCGTTTCAGTAAACCGCGCCATGAAAAGTTCCAGCAATACACAGAGGTACACGATTATGTCTGTGGTGGACAACAATGCAATTTCATTATTGGGAAGCGTTAATACATCATCAGTGAAACAATTAATGAACGCCGGCTTTGGCTTATAATTCCGATATTGTATCGCCGGTGGTGTTGTCACCTATAACGCGTGGTAGTTAATCCTGTACTACTGAAACTGTAGCATTATTAGAATTTATATCCTGTTAAAACTAGTTTATAGCTACATTTATCGTTTCAATACCATATTTGTAGTTACCTGCTATAAGAATCAGTATGACGATCGGGTGGTCTTTAAGTTTAGTTCTTATATGCAAAAGAAGTAAGTGTTTTCGTACACGGTTGATTGGTCGGATTAAATCAGAGAACGAGGTTTTCTACAAAGTTGTAGCTCGAATGTCGGGAAGAACCGTGGCTTAGCTTTTTTTTTGCAAAATACATATGCTTTTGAAGTTTATTTTTGACGATGGAAGGATTGTGAAGGAAAAAGTATTTTTTCGGACATTTGCCGTCGTTTAGTGAAACAAAAATATCAGTAACACTACGTTTAGAGAACTGCAATCTGATCTCTTCTTCACGTAAATAACTAACCTAACATGTAATTACAAACTAGGCTAAAATAAACAAATCATACCAGAGCGTTGTGACACGCCTAAGTCAGCAATCACAACCACCATGTTGTGTGTCAACTTCACTAACTCTAGAAATATGCACTTGATAAAAAACTAAACACAACACTAATTATTAGACCCTTGGTCTCTGGTCAGTCGTAGGTGATTGATCGACGAATGCAGACGTATTGTGACCTGTATTCTGTAGTTCAGTTTTATTAATTAGTGTTTTGTTTAGTTTTTTATTAAGTGCATGTTTTTAGAGTTAGTGAAGTTGACACACAACATGGTGGTTGTGATTCCTGACTTGGGCGTGTCACAACGCTCTGGTATGATTTGTTATTAAGCCTAGTTTGTAATTATGTGTTAGGTTAGTTATTTACCTGAAGAAGAGATCAGATTGCAGATCTCTAAACGTAGTGTTACTGATTTTATGTTTCACTGAACGATGGCAAATGGTCCGGAAAAATCCTTTTTCCTTCATACATGTGCGGTTATGTAAACGGCTGTTTACTTAAATCTCTTTTACTCCGATATCATGTGGTCTTAAATAGTTAATCACCAGTGCTACAGTTGAAGTACAAGATCAGATAGTTATTTCGGCAGTTTATTTCACGTCGGGAGTTTTGGCGCCTTAAACTCCCCCCAATTCTGAGTAACAGCGCGCTTTCTATTCATCCTTTTTCTCATCTCTTTTCATCCAAATTGGTCTTGCCCTTTTCAAAGACATTTTCCATAAAAAGCGTTTGACTATAATAACTCAAAGACTACGTCAACAAACTGTTCCGTACAAATCCAGCTGTTTAGTGATATTAATAATTTGAATTTAGTGATGAAGCTTACGTGGCCATATACTACATAAGAAGGTATATAAATATTTGTACAACAACGTTGACTTCTCTCGCTCTCACACGCACAAATGAAAAATTTGAAAAATTGCTTTATGGTAATCTTATATTATCCGTCCGTTTAAAAACAATAATAATTTGACTACATCAATTTCACAATGTTAGACTGTTAATGCTACGGACGCGGTGTAGGAGCTGTATACAAAAATTGGAATGAACAATGTAGTATTTATAGAATAACATTTTTAAATGATTCGGATATCATTTAAATTTTAAATTAAACGCTGTTGTGTCATTTAATTTTAACACAACAGGAAAACAGCAAACTTTATGACGAAAAACCTGTGCTTTGCCTTTAATGAATTATCTCTGTAACTATGGATGTACACTGTTATCTGTGGGTTGCCAAACACATTTCAGATGACTAACAAAAGACACTGTTTATGGGCACGAAGCCATGGCTCATGTTCCGGAATCCTATTCAAATAGGATATTCGTCATACGGTTTGCGAACGCCCAAATCTTGACTTTGTTACAAAATTATATTGTAATTAAAAACTATTGTGCGTATTTTATGAAATGAATTTTAGGCACGAAACGTAAGGTAAAGTGACTGCTCTTAATCGCGAATTCTTATACAATCCAGTTGTATATGAGAGTACAGTAGTTATGAATTATAAATCTCGTTGTAAGTATAAATCCCATAACAAAAATCACATTCGTAATTGGATCTTGTTGGTACTTTCAAACGAGGCTGGGATTGGTAATTAACTTAGTAAGTACGTGAATTGAAAATCGTACTCATCAACTGACGCACTATGATCAACAACTGCTTTTCGTTTATTCAAATATTTGTCAGCCAAAGCATATTTTGAAGACATGTATGTTTGGGTGAAAATAGCCTCTTTCGCTCATTATCTCGTTAGATGACGGTGATATAGCTAATGTTTACCTGCCCGGCGTGGTTACATTTATGTTTATTTAGCTAGAATAATACGATTCGAGGAAATTATCGTTTGTTATTTTTAGCCCATCGACAGTGATTTCGGTCTCTCGCAAAAACTATAGCAGTTGACGTTTGTTTTCTTCCCTTATGAAAATTCTATTATCGATTTCCTGGGGAAAAAAAAAAAAAAAAAAAAAAAAAAAAACTAGCTTGTGTATGCAATGGAGATCGGGTCTCACCTTCTTAACAAAGTTAAGTTTGTGTTGCATATGCGTTAGTGTAGAATGTTTAATGAATTATTCATTGCAATTTTTTTAAAGAAGTAAATATTATTATAAAAAGATACATTACAAGTGAAAATTCTTAATTTTACTTATATGTCTACATTATTGTTAGGTCCATCTAAAACACCGCCTCTCCCATTCACTAATACAACTTATAAACACGTGTTATCTTTATGATGTTCTCACGTACCCTCCTTCTTTTCCGCAGGAATTAAGAATTGAGTTTAGAATGAAATGGTGTAGGTAGTTTTATTTTTTAAGTTAATTATATTAACATAATTAATTCTTGTGATATTCTGCACATGTACAAACACTCATATTGTATATGTTAAATTACTTTGGTGCTTCCAGAACTGCAACTTCCAACCCAACCTTTATCTATTAATATAACGTAAACAGTTGCAAAACTTCTTTTGCTCGTACAGTATGGTCTAGTTAGAGGTCAAATAACGTGAAAAAGACTCCCTAATCAGTTATAACTGTTGCATGGAAGCATTTATTGGCTTATTGGCGCTCCGCACTATAGTCATAAAGGCCACAAGAGCATTATTTATTACTATAAAGTATGTGAATTATTATCGCGTTAGTAATATTGAGTTGTATATTTACACTTCACTGTAGATTCGTTGGATTTTAATAATAAGTATTTAATAATATTAAAAATAATTGTAAAGAATTAAACACAGGAAATGGAACTACGTAAACTATAATTTGCAATAGTTATAGTTTTGAAAATTGGTTACCGAGAAACGTAGGTATATGTTCAGATTCAAACTATTTTGCCCTAATTGTGAGAGGTTCCGCGTGTTTCGAGCCAACTAAATAGTGTGAGTCAACTATAATTTGTGTTGTTCACGCACAGCACTAATTTTGTGTAGTGACAAAGATAAGAATTGGGGGCATAAAACGGAATTTTACCCCTTAGGACAGAAAACGATCACTTAGCAAACAATATATAAGGGTTGTATTGCGAGTATCTTAAACAGACGGAACTGTAATATATTGTGATTCTTCTGTAGTTATTGGCTGCTGTGTGTGTGTTAGATATACGGTAATAGCAAATTATTATCAACCGGATTCGTCACTAGTGGTTACCCACCAGTGCGATACCGGGCGATAACATATCGACCGTAATTATTTGAAGAATAATTGTTGTTTGTACTGTTACCATTTTATTAGTCACCGTTTCACAATATTCGGCGATGAGGAATTTGCTTGTCTTTTCGATGTACCCAGGCGGAAAATGTAGCTTTCAAGTTCTTAGTGCCAGTAACTATAGATAGTTTTTAATATCCGCAGCAGGATTTTAAGCCACAGGTGAAACCACTTTTACGCAACGTGCGTCTGGGCAATAAAAGTGTAGGAAAGTAAAGATAAGGTTTCAGTTCCGGCAGTCCACTATTTTAAATTCACTTTCTCTGTCTAGAGGTATAAGGTTCATTCTTGTTTAATGTAAAAGTTTGTCGCCTGAAGAACACTGCTGTACGTGTTAAGTATTCAGTCATATTAACTATTAAGAGGGACCCCCCAAAAATGTCTTTTGGGTGTTTAAAACTTTTTTTGGGGTTGAAATATGGGGGTTTTCGTAAAACGAAGAGGTAGGTTTCTCGGTCCAGCAGCTATACAGGTACATCGCGGATAGGTGTTTTGTCTCACCCTGTATATTATCGTTATCTGTCTCGTTGTACCAAGGTCCGGACCTCTTGTCAGATGTCTATATATATATATATGAAAATTTGTATGTATGTATTTTTCCACGTAGAAGATTTATATGCTATGCCCATTGATGTAATTCGCTACCAGGCAGTGCTGCTGCGAAAGTTGAAAGTTTGAAAAGCGCCTGCCTACTATAAACTGCAATTACGAGACAGTTACATATATTAAATTACCAAATACTATTTGATGTTATGATGTATATTTGTCTTTAAGATCAATTTCTGGTTGAACATAAAGCTTGAGTGTTGTTAGAGTTAGACCACTTTACAATAAAGTACATGTACGTGTACAATGGATATAAACATACACAGAGTTTCTGGGTCGTGGCAACAAGGTAAACTCTACATCGGCGGTGGAAATATATGGGCACATACACATACGGACGAAGCCGCGGGAAACAGCTAGTATTGATATGAAATAGAACATTTATCTGGTTGGAAAGTGCATCACTGACCATTAGAAGACAAATTCGACTCCGTATCCAACCCCACGTTACTTTATCGGTAAGTTGTGTTCAGGGATATTACAAACTTTTACGTGATTTTGATGTTATCGACACCGATCATACTTGTTAGTAATGGTGACTAGATTCATATTAGTTGCATTGGGCCTAGAAGAGAATTGCCTCCAGATATGACATAATCAGATATCTGTACTTGACTACACTTTTTAAGGAGAGGCCGGTCTCCTTTGCAGTCTCATCCTGCCTGCATCCACAAGCCTGTGTGAGGTTCCTACTAAACAAGAATAAAGGCACAATCGAATCAACTAGAAAAATACAATAAAAAATATATTATTACGTCTTTCGGTTAGTCTACACCTTGTCAAGTTGTAGACTCTTCAAACAAGTGTGAGTTTAAATTCCTTTTATCTGTCACTAAAACTTAATCATAATTCCATGAAGCTATCTATGGTTTGGTCAGTGTATAATATTTGATAGGTCTCTCAGACATTCTGTGTTTTTCATTCGATACACTCTGTGACAATCCGTTTGATGAGAAGAAACACTTTCTAATTTTATATAAAGAATCAAAGTAATTTTTTATTCGTATTTATGCTTTAGAAATTAAAGTAGCATACAGTTTTTTTTGCATAGTACTGAATTTTACTGTCTAACCAATAGTGACATTTACGCGTTCGTTTAGGAATGAAGAGTTAAGTCACGTTGGAATTAACTAAAGTTACTTAAATGACGTTACTCTTTTTATTATTTATCAAACTTTCAATGGATGGTGTTCATTTCTTGGTTGGAACAAAACGAAGAGGAATATGTGTAATGCATGGTGGAGAACTGTAGGAGACTCAATATTCCACAGGGCTCAGTGACTGCTTTGCTACAGAACAATAAAGCTATCGTTTAGTTCCTTGGCAGGATCTACGTCTGAGTTCTCTTCGGGCATTGTTCTACAGACAAGTTCTACTCTTCAAGTTAAGATGTTGGCATATCAATCCTTGTTCGTCTACTTTGCCGGAGAACGATATTCTCAGCATTCATGTCTGTATATTTTACACTTCAACAAATGTCTTAAAATGATGTAACAATTATTAGACTTCAAGCTTTTGTTTTAAAATAACTTGAAACATAATCGGTGTTGACACATACACGTAAAAAGAATATAAGAAAAATTCAAGAACGTGTGTGGCAAATACAAGAGCTCAACTACAACTAAAGTAAAATTTTTGGCGCCATTTCTCAACCATCCAAACTTTACATAAACAAAAAAAAGAAAGATTTTAAGAGAGCTACCGATAAGTGCACTGACTGTCACACCTCGATATCTGAATTTTTTTACATTGTACGAGTTTGAAATATGCTAAATTTGAACTCATCATCATCATCATCATCGTCAGACGTTTCCGTTCTCACGGGTCGTCGTCGTACACAGCCTCCTCCACTTTAGTCTATCCTTCCAGGTCTCCTCTTCATCCACCTGTATTTTCTGTAGTCCCCTTCTCTCTATGTCTTTCCACACTTGGTCCTCCCATCTTCCTCTCGGTCTTCCTCTTGGTCTTCTTCCTCCTTCCTCCTTCTCCAGTGCTATTCTAGGCATTCTATTATCTCCCATCCTCTTCACATGCCCCATCCACTGTATTCTTCTTCCTTCCATTGTCTCTTGCAGTGAAACTACCTTCAATCTTTCTCTGGTTATTTCGTTCCTTATTCTATCTCTTCTTGTAGTCTTCTCTATCCCTCTTAAAAATCTCATTTCTGCAGCTTGCAATCTGCTTAAATCATTTTTAGTCCACGTCCACGTCTCTGCTCCATATAATAAAATTGGTTGGAAATAAGATTTATACATCAATACTTTTGATTCTTTCCCAATGTTCCAACTCCACACAATCTTCTTCACCATATTGAAAAACTTTCCACTCTTCCATATTCTGTTTCCTATCTCTTCTCTTATTGTGCCCCTATCTGTTATGATACTTCCTAAATAACAGAATTCCTTCACCTTTTCAAGTCTTTTTCCTTCAACTAACACGTCTTTGTTATTTCCATCCCTTCTCTCTACTTTCATTACTTTACATTTTTGTATGTTCATCTCTAAACCATATTTCTTCGCCACTTTTGCCCATTTGTTTAACTCTCGTTCTAACTCTTCTTCCCTATTTTCCCATATCATTATGTCATCCGCATATGCTATTGTCTTAAGTTCTTCTGCTCCTCTGTTTCCTTGTACTTCTAGAATAATTTCATCCATTATAATATTGAAAAGGAAAGGTGACAATATGCTTCCCTGCCTTACTCCTCTCTCTGTTTTAAAAGTATCTGTATATTTTTCTTCAATTCTTACCCTGTTTTTACTAAATTTGAACTAAATGTAAAAAATTGGAAATTTGAAGAAATGTGACAACTGTAACATACTTTTAGAAAGAGTACTTCTTTAGTAACCTTAAATAAAAATTTTGTATTTGTTAACATTTTTAACGAGGTAACAGTAAAGTAAAGTAAAGTAAAGAAAAACTGTGAAAATGTACAGTTTTGACATTTTGGACCACCCTGTGTACAAGTAGCGAAATGAATTAAATTGGTTTCAAAAATGAAAAGTTTCAGTGGATAGAAAAACTTAAATAAGGTACGGCTTGACCTATCTTTACATTTTAAAATCTTTAAAAAATAGCCTCTCCCACCAGAATGCCATTTAGGGGGTGTTTTAAGATGTTAAAACTAATTTCCCGATTCCTTTGGGGTCGAAATATGTAGGATTTTGTTAAAACGAAGAAGGTAGGTTTCTCTCTTCAAACTTTATACACAACGGACAGGTGGTCTTACTTACCTGTGAATACGAAAATTAAAAGTATTTTTACGATAAACCTATTCAATGATACTTCGGGAGCATTTTCTATTTTGAATAATCTTGATCCAACGGTTCGAAGCCTAATACTAAGAATATCAAATCGATCGTTGCCCTAAATGAATTTTCAATCCGACTTAATGACGAGTCAACAATGCTAAGTATATATCTACTATATGATTCTCAGGGAAACGAATTTATTCGTCAAACAACCAAAACGCTCAATGCACCATTCTGCGTTAACCGGTGGGAGTGTTTGGTAACGATATTATATATCTTCTACTACTCTGTAGTCGGTACTAATATTCAGGGTACAGTATGATAAGTGATTTTTTAGCATCACACGAACCACAGTCATGAAGACAGCAAAGGCGCAGTCATGCTCAATTAGCTTATCCGGTTGTTGCGAAACCCCGGTCCTCTGCGGGCCGTCCCCCTTTATTGCTTTGTTTATGGATCCAGTTGGTTGGGTCTGACATCGAAAAGTTGGTTTCGATCTGTGCCGGACTTGTTGGAGATGATTTCATTCCAACAAGGGCAACTGATAAGAGAGTTTAATTCGCTTAGTACACGTATTGATGGGTTCTGATACGATTCGCTCAAGGAAATATGAATATTAGCGGAAGCAGTGGACATTTGCAACTTGTATTTGGCTATCAGGCACTTAAAGGGTTCAAGTAATTCGTCTGTTAATCATCACTTCTGGGAAAAAGATTATGAAGATGGTAAGGCAGTGATGGGAAGAAGTTAGGATTGAGTAACGCTATCAAAGTAGTGGAATCACCTTCAATTCGGTTCTATAGTAAGTGGTCTATGGCGTCCACAGCAGTTGAAGTAAAGGTGTGATACTACCAGGTGGTCTTCCATAATAGCTATCTTAACCCACCTCAAATTAACAAAATGCAATTACAGTATTTGTCCACAACCTTGGATAGAACCTAACATTTTCTCACAGAAGCCACATTATCATCTCTCATGGATAGTTGCTTTGTGGTTTTAAGACTGGATATCTCAGTGGGTACGTACCGGAGAAGGTGCAGACATCAACCTGAAGATAACTAAGTGTAGGGTCCCAGGGGTTTCATATTCTGTCTGTAACCTTTAATACTTTTTATCAGTACTGTCGACTTTGTGCTCTACCGATTCCTCCACTTATTCTTTTTGATGGTATCTTCATAAAGTCCAACGACACTTTAGTGGACGAGAAATGCATGAAAAGGTCACTTAAAAGTAAACGAAACTTTACTTTTAAAAATGTTGTACAACGTTGTGGTTTTTATAGGATTACTAGCAACGAGTGTGGATCGTCAATGATGAGATCGTCAACGACCTTCAAACGAGCCCTCCCTTACCTACTCATTGAAATGAAATGAGTTCAACTTTTAGGGCTGAAAGGATGTTTTACTCTAATTACGCTTGTGGAATTACTTAAAATGTGAACAATTTGGCAGAAGATTTCAATTTAGCAAATCCTTAAGGTACTGGACAGGCATGTTCTGAGGTTAATGACAGACATCTACATTCAACCCTAAAAATATGACCCTCTAGGGCCTTTTTAAATTGTAGTGGAAAAATTAAAAGAGAAAGCACGGACCAGAATGAGTGTTACGGACCGAGGAACATAATTTTAAAACCTTTTTTATTACGAAAAAAGATAAGATGTAAATGTAACTTGGGTGAGAAGTTTGAAAGCGCTTGACGAATGCACTTGCCACAAAAGTAACCCCTAGCCGAAGGGGGTTAGACTCGATCAATTCGTCTAGACCAGAGAACAGCCGGCGCCGCGACGCGGTCATTATTCTGACTGTACACTTCTTTATGATTTACTAACCACTCAGCGGAAATTCCAGCCACAAGAATTACTGCGAATTCCTTACGTTTTTGAGTAATTTACAGATGGCTGTTTCATATTAAAATCTGTCTCGTTTATGGGCCAATAAACTAAGTAGTGTTGTCATAAAATTCTATTTTTGAAATAATGAATGTCATCCGCATATGTTAACCTTGGAACATTTACGTACATGTGTCGAATTATTTCAATTAAAATTAAGGTTTTAATTTTCAAAATTAAACAATAGTCAGAATTGTTATGTCTTCAAGGCTTTTTACAATAGTAAAATGTTAATGTAAGCCACATTTTCATTAAACAGTAGTAACAATTATTTATTTCATATTTAAATTTGGGGACTTACTGTTTATTTTTAAGCGAAAGAAATCTTGTGGAGGAACAAGTGGTTGTTCAGTGATGGTTAACCGTTGAATGACCTTGTTTTACGTTATAGTCAAATGAAGCGTGAAATTGCTACGGTATAGACTACGTTTGCTTGTTGGACGACTAGTAAACTGATTGTTTGTGACTAATAAGAAAAATAATGACAACACAGCCACCTTCACGGACTCTAAGTATATTAAAGTCGGCGAAGATTTGATAAAGGATATTTCTGATTACTTTGTCTTGAGAGTACAATAATTGCAAAGCCACCGTACTATGGGACCCATCCAAAGATTACATACACATGATTATAAATTGATTGTGTAATTACGTATTATTTGTGTTGAGCTTGTGAGTTATAGTGTGTATTGACTTTATTCAACAAATCATTTTAAATGTATACCTAATAAAATAAATATTAAGAGTAATGTTTAGAATTATATAATGTTTTATAGACACAAAAGTATTGATTTGAAAAGCAAGCATAGTCCTGGCAACCACATTGCAAAACTAAATATCGACTATCATAAAGTATTAGAATACTTCAGTAAATGGGTCTAGGTTAAATTTTCACCAAGTCAATTGAAATCAATAAATTCGATACAAAAATGAGGTAAAAATTATTTATGAAATATGGATCTGTAAAACACTAAAAAATATTCTACTGTTTAATCCACCAGTGAAAGGACAGCAATGGCTTAGTCTACGGTCCAATACGTTGAAGCTTCTAAATTGTGTTACGATTTATCCTCTGTAAGTTTTAACAGTCACATATTGACGAGTTTTGTTTTATTCGATTGTCAAACCAATTCCAAATTAGATGTTTTAATGTATCAGCCTTACAGAGATGCTGAAGATATAGGTACGATTAAATCTACGTATATGTTTTATATACATTTACTCGACACTATCCTACCTATTTCTAGTTGAAAAAATTATCGATAGTTTGGGGCTAAACGGAAAATGGTGGACAAAAGGGAAAAAAGTCAACGGAAAAATGAAAACTCGTGAAGCAAAATGTGTACGACAGTTCAGGGCACACAATTAAAGGGCAAGTGAGAGTCTGAGTGAGGAGGAGGGCGAAGGGAGAGGATTGGGGAGACTTTAATTTGGCCAAAACCACCCCCTGAGTAATGAGCGGTCGTCCCACCGTTTGTCCCGTTACCTTGGAGAGTTCTCCTTGCTCCATGGACAATTCTACATTAAAGCGAATGAGGTAAATCTAAACTATATTGTACTAACAGTATTGCCAGACTTAATTATCGTAGAAGCCCGAAGATTATCAAAATTAATTCCATTTAATATAAAGATTGACAACGCATTCTTCACTTGTTCGAGTAAAGGGGTATTCAATGTTGGTAATGGTCAAACTATCGAGTTGAATTATCTTTTCTGTTCAGTAATACTTAACTAGTTGCTTTTCCCAACGGAGCATTAGTCTTACGAACTTTGGTATGAATTAATTTATCGGTTGACATGTATGATAAAAAGTAAACTCTTTGCCTTACTGGTAGCAAGATAGGGGTTAAGTACTGACGTAGGCTTAGAACGGTTATGACGCTGCTGGTTATGAAAAAAATGGTCTCTAAAAGTTAATTGTTTTTTATTCGTAACTCTTGGACAATATTCTTTACGCGACGGGTCTGTAGACTTAGGGTCACTTAGCTAGTAATCTCCTCAATCCTTAAGAATCACACGCTATTTACAAACCTCTAGCATCTAGAACCTGTAGTTCCTGAGTTAGCCCGGTATCTAGGAGATGTTGTTAAGCACAAATGTTTAGCCAATGGAAAGATAATATGGCCAGAAATATATGTATCTGATTCTCTTCCAGATCTGATTCTTCTACCTGATCCTTTAGGACCCAACATGATAGCCTTTGGTAACTTCCGGTAGTTATAGCACCTAAGAGTTCTCAGTCATAATCGGTCTTTGGGATCTAATTATATACTCTGTGTTCGCCCTACATCCTTAAGCCCTTGGAATTTGGGACCTAAGAATTTTATATATGTAGATTTTTAACCTCTAACTCCATCAAAACTGGAATGCGCTTGCTTTTAGCACCACTTAATGTCTCTGACGTTCAAATTTCCTAGAAAATATCTGTCTTCTGATAGGTTCTGGTAAACTGTTGAGAGCTTCCAGCTGCATCAGTCGGTCTCTGAAATCTCTCGACCTTTACAAATTCTTTGTCTCTGGGTTCTTCTGACCTTGGAAGATTCCGGCCTCTGTGAGTCCTGGCCTGAGAGATCACCCAACCTCTTAAGACTAATAGTTTTTGGAATCACCCGGCCACTGGGAAGTACCAGCCTTAAACGGATGCTGAATTCTGGAAGTTTACTCCATGTGGGAGACTACCTATAGCTACTAGCTTCGGGTATGCTCAATCTCTAGGAGCTTCTGGCCTTTGAGAACGTCCTTTCGTTAAGAGTTTACAGCTGTGGAAGTTTCCGGGCTCTGGAAGCTCCTTACTTCCGGGATTTTGAAATCCTTAGTCCTTGAAATAGAGTGCCCTGATAATACGTGTGCTTGACTATCAACCACTTCTAAGAACCACCATTTCCTAGGGTTTTCAGGAACCTAAGCAACTAATCCTTCAGAGTCCTGTTATTAGATCCACCAGAGTTCCGAGGTCTTTATTAATTATAGTGAGCCAATAAATAATCCCAAAAAAATAGTTATTTTGGTTAAACATTCATGTCTAAGTTTTAATGAGAATGATTTATTTCACACTCCCTGACGTCACAGTCATTCAATGCTAATATTAGTATGTGGAATAGCCATCTTAGCCTTTTTATATAATCAATGCATTTGTAAGACCTGCATAGTAGTTTACGGAAAACGTCTAGGCCTACAACCTCTAGGTAGGCGATTATTAATTTATGGTATTTTTTTAGAACCTTTCTACGCATTTTTCATGCCAAATGTAGTTTAAATTCTTACGATATGCAGCTACTCAATAGCTGTTTCGTGGTATTCATAACATAATAATGCAAATTGCAGTCAAAGGTATAAGTAATTATATGGCATACGTTTAGTCCCGAGGGTCCGTTTGAAACGTTCTCAACAACGTGTTTTTTATTAAAATTGTATTTCATGAAACTTTTGTGCCAATTTTGGTTAGAATCCCATTCATCATTAGACACCCATTCTTCCATATTGCGGGGTACCACAATATATCAATTGTATTCGTTATCCATAAAACCATAAATTACAGCAACGTGGCTGAGATTGGGAGGAGATGTAGGAACCGTACACAATTGTCCGTAACTTAGAGAATGATAATTATGAAATTTCGTCGTTAAGTACATTTTACGTGTTCATTTTCAAATATAAATCCTTAAGCAGTAAAGTCGCTCGAGCACTTGAGTGAGAATAAAAGGAATATCATTTCTCCTAACAATATTCAGACTCGTAAATCCAAGCATCCAACCAGTAATATCATATTCTACTGTTATCTCTGTTGTGACGCATTTACTATTCACTGTTTTACGTTACGACTATATCAAATCTTTATAAGCAAACAAAGTATATTTTTGTACGTCTTTCTCATCAAAGTATGTCTTCATGATTGACAGATACGAAGGGGTAATTGAAATGTAGACTGTTTGTCCTTCATATTATATATATATGTGTGACAGGTGAGAGATCCAGGTTCGAGTCCCGGCGGAGCAAGTACTTTTTGTGATTCAATGTTTATTGAAAAATTAAATAAGGCTATTGCCATTTATACAAATTTGATTAATGTAAACAAAAGTCGTTTGACAGGTATTTGGTCTTCCGATCATATGTTAGTTTAGTTATTTAAACGCTTATGTGACAGATACGGCCAAATACAATATATTTGAATCGTAAAATGTAAGGGCTGTGTGGTGTAATGGTAGCACATTCACCTGGCAAGTGAGAGATCAGGGTTCGAGTCCCGGCGGAGCAAGTACTTTTTGTGATTCAATGTTTATTGAAAAATGTCTATATGAAATATATATATATATATATATATATATATATATATATATATATATATCGTATATAAAAAACATTATATTTGGCATTGTGGAATGTAATGAAAGGCAGTTTTATTTTCACATCGCACTTTGAGATGTAATTACTTTATCGTGTTCATAACCTTAATTTCCAACCTGATTAAATACCGTTTCCAGACCTTGAAACTCAATAGATACATTTTTGCAATATTTAATTGTGACTGGTTATTCATAATATTGTTTACTTGACCACTCAAATTGAGTCTCAGACCTATCTACTCTATTCACGTCACAATTTTGTGGTGGAGAGATGCTCTAATTGTCTCTCATACGCCGACGGAGAGGGCAATGCCTAGAGAAAGCGGAGCCAAATACAAAACGTCTTTATTATAGAGGCTCTTAAAAGTCCTCTTTGACTCTTTCTATCTTTGGAGTGGAGTGGGAGACCCAGCATAGAGACAGTGGAGTGCCGATACAAGTGTGCAAATAGTAAAATCTGCCATTAAATAATTAGGGTTTGAACTTCAGTTCTTTAGATCCGAGGGAGGAACAAAAAAGTTAATTTTCTGTCTTAAAGTTTTAGAACCTGTAACTAAAATTACTGTTATCTTCTTTGTTATCAAACATGAAGCGATACAGCCCCAGGCGACTGAGGTGGTACGGAGTGACGGCAAGCCTAGAGCTGGGCTGCTGTATGTGATAGCCTCAATATACTGCTTGCCCTAGGTGCTGATAAATGGTCTGATGCTCACCGGCTACGATGTCATTTGTTCCGGCTAAGACCACGCTACAGTTTCTAAAGTGGTCGTTAGCTAGCGATCACATCCAGCAGCCAGCTCTAGGCTTGCAGACATTCCTTACTGGTGTTGAGGAGGATATGCCAGCGGGGTTAGCGACTGTTGCCTAGTCCCTCGTAATATAATTGTCTTGTTAGTATTCTCCACCAGGTCTCGAATGCCGTTTGTACCGCCGTTCTCCCCCCCCCTACCGTTATATGCAACCTGTGTTCATCTCCTGTTTGCAGCCAAGGTGCTGACTGTATGCGCAACGGCTCTGCGATTGTCACAGAACAGCCGATTAGGTCCTACTAGCCGTTTTGTTACTGTACTAGTTTAGACACAATATTCGAAAATGAAATATTGACCAAATGGTACATTAAAAATCGTAAAATTTCCTTTGATAGTGTTTATAAAATACAGTACTTCAGTTTCAATCTATGTTAGAATAATTTACATGAAAACCCAAACTGTCATCTTGAAATTGGACAAGTTGGTCTTAATGTGCCAAAGAATACCAGAGGCACGTCTCTGAAAGTCTTTTCAGAATGAGTTATGATTTCAAAAACCAATTATAAATAATTGGTTCAAACAACAATATTCTAGACCACATTTACGTCTTAACCCAGAGATGCACGCCATTTATATACACGCTTTACTTACGACATATTTCTTTTTGATATTTTAAAATTTGTTTCTAAACTCACTCACTCGCTCTAGTCATTGTAACATTGTACGATCAATGTAACATTGTACGATCAATGTTTCACAAAGATCAGATTATAATGTTGAACAACAAGATTTTATTTTTATTTAGATTTTCTTGACCTTTACAGAAAAAAAATTATAGCTACGGAATCAAAGGGATTATTGGATAAATAAATCTATCCTGACATCTCGTGAAGAATTAAAATCTTATTTACCAATTTTTGTGAACGCGGCTGATGAGGAATCTTTTATTGATACTGAAGCAGTTATATTAAACTTGTTAGTCCAAGCCATAAGTGCAAAGTATCAAGAAAAAGTCAAAACATTGTGATGTTTCAAAAACAGCTTAGAACAGCTGTAATATTTGCTGTAGGTGGAAAACCCAACAAAGTACATTCCTGATTAGGGATTATTGCACGAACAAAAATTATTCAAGGCAATTAAGATCAAGAACTATAACAATGTCAATTCACTCATTGTGCACGCACATAAACTAATTACACCCGTTTCTGTTCAACGGGAAATTCTTTGATGAATTTCACTATGTGCGGAGTCAGTGTTATAGAACCGCTGTCGTCCGTGACCGTGATCTCTATCGAGGCGGGGGAGTTAGCGAGCGTGTCGTACAAAAGAGAGAGGCCTAACTCCGGTGACATCAACGTAACGTCTATATGAGTTACACACGCTGTCTTTAGCACATACTAACTCTATTCACGAATCCTGTGTATGTTTCATTCGATAAGGGAATTTTCTTGGTACTTTCGTATTATCAAGTATGTAAATACATACGTTCGTATTGTGAATAGAAAAAGTTAAAAGTTAACCTTTCAGAGCGCTCACGTGATCTGAGATTGAATTTAGGTACCATCTCAAGGGATGTTTTCTTTTTTTCTCCAGAAGTACGAGAAGGTGCCACGAAAGCCCGAACTCACGACCACGATCATTTCCAATCAGTACTTTTCCTACGTCAGATCACGTTAAACGATCCGGCACGTGATCTGACATCGGAAAAGTACTGTTCGAACATGACCGTGGCCATCAGTGTGGGCTTCGGTGGCGCCTTGGCCTTATCGTACTTCTTGAGAGAAAAAATAAAACATCCCTTGGGATAGTACCTAAATTCAAGTTCGGATCACGTGAACGCTCTGAAAGTTTAACTTTAATTTTGGTACTGCTAGTAACATATTATTATGATATTCTAATGTCAACCAACTGTAATAAAAAGTAGTAGATAAGGACGGAGTGTCCTCCTTTTAATACCAAAGTAACATTTTTTGATCAGCGCTGAAAATTGAGTATTCTCCATCATGTCTTTAGGTTGTCGTCAAAGAATTCAATCTATAGTAAATCTGTAAAGTGGCTCTATTTACAAATATGCAATTACAGATTACAGATGGCAATTATTTTATATCCAGAACAATTTTTATTATAAGAAACAAAGCCACGATTGATGTTGTAATGGGTTATATTGGAGAGGCATGAGGTATATTTTGGAATATTTCTCCACCGCTCTAAGGCATTTGACAGTGAATATCGAAACACTGCCTCAGCGGTGTGGATCCATACCACAGAACCCATAGAAGAATAATTTTACCGCAGTACGTGTGCATGGCTGTAGTGCTATAAAGTAAGCCTTTTTGTTAAATAAGTCCAAAAAAATTCGTAAAAAAATAGAAACGCGTTTCACTTAAAAACTCGAACGCTTCTCCATTAACATCATTGCATCTTGCTAACACAGCTGTTTGATTGATGGCTAATGGTGAGTTTTAATTTGGCACTAAAATTACTGGTCAAATAAGTGAATCCTTTGGCATTAATTAATATTTTAAGATAATACTTAGAGCTGGAAAGGTAACGAGGGTTTTGGCAGCTAATGAACGCCTGTAACTCCAGGTGTAATCAAACTTTGTTTTGTAAACTATAGATTGTTCGCAGAGTTGTTGCTTGTTGTTTTCTGCAAACGACAAACAATCAACCAAGTTATAAAACAAACTACACCGATATTGCAGGAACACTTGTGATCACGGAATGAGAAATGAGTTTCTGAGAACGGTTACATTCGCGTCATCACGAGTAACAACCGAACCTTACTAACGCTACGATATAAAATAACAGTAAAAAAACTTCTATTCGATTGCGGATGATATATTTAAAATTGAATGTTGTCAAATTATTCTGGTGGGTTTTTAGAGTGGGTCTAAAACGCGGCACTCTTTTACTTGTACATTCGATGCTTTAGTCGAAATTTTGGATCCTATTGATTCCAATTCAATCGATTCATCGTAACCATATCGATAAAACTATCGAGTTGTGTCAACAATTAAGTGAAATATTTAGAAATAGTTTCTTCCGTCATAATTTGCTCGGACACATTTCAAAATCAATTCAACAGATGATAAACCAGTAATAAAACACACGTAAAGTTACTAAAGAACGTAAACAATCACGTACTAGAAAAATCATTTTTCAACATACGAGCATCTTCTTGTGACTAGAGATCGCACTGTATTGTTTACATAACTCTCATTGTTAGAATTACCATTCCATTGTTTGATTCCTTTTGTTTCCTTTGTTATGATTTGTGAGGAAAGTGTATAATTGAAATCTTCCGAAGGTAATTCAAATACATTTTTTATTTCAAAATTCGCACATATTGTTCTGTTGGGGAGCTGCTTTATAAAAATCAAAACTGTTCGTCGCGAAACAAGACAATAAATTAAATAAGTACCGATTGAATATATGGTATTTTTTCGAAACTTAAACAAAATATGAGACAACTGCGACTACGTGTGAAATTTACATTGATGCAAATGGAAATTTGACACGTGTCAAGCCTTAGCCGGCGAAGTGGATTGAATCAGTGAGAAGACGAGAGTTATTGATCGTCCGTAAAAAGGCTAGTGGAAAGTCGTTGACTTTTATTTCTTTATAGTACAATAGTACGTCCAGTCTCCCCCCCCCCTCCAACAGTTGTAGGACTGTAGCACAGGTGGCCTGGTCCTATAATGTAGTTAGTTACTTCCAGGTTACGGTTTATGGTTTAACATTGCCAGCAACATAAACAGAAATGTGACTGAGTAAGGATGGCACCCAGATAGGTTTATAGAATGGGTGTTTGTACCAAAGTCGTCTACAGACTTTCCTAGTCCCGACATCGAACTCGAAGGATCGACCTGAGTTGAGTTAAGCCACGTACCGGTACGGGCACGATCACAAACGACCGTCCACTTATGTTACGCGGCCAGGGACTCCATACTAGGACGGCGGCGCCTAGTGAAGTCACATTGTTTTGAGCCATCGCTCACGGACTCCAAGTGGATGTCGGCGCCCACTAGGCGGGATTCGGCCTTTAGAGGCGTTCAGGCATAATCCCACGGATGGTGGCTTCGCACCACCGGCCGCTTGACGGAGTGCATGAACCAAATGCCAGAACCTGCGGTTCCTCTCCTACTGAGCAGGATTACTACTGCAACAACTCGTCATCAGTAGGCTAAAACCAACCTGTCTCACAACGGTAAAAACTAATCTTCTGGTGACAGAGCTTCAGATTCCAATATCAATCGCTTCTTGCCTTGCTAGTAAACATAACTTTTTCAAAGTTCTAACCTGGTTATTTCACTCATTCTTCTTAATTGTAAATTCTGTGTCAAGAAATTCAGGTGAACAGCTAGCCTTTCTTACCGTAGTTGTAAATGTTTTTTAAGGCAAACCAGAAGAAAAGACTGGATTTTGAAGGCTTTTGGCTCAAGAATAATTTTAAACCAGACAAATGTTAATTAAAATATTTATTATTAAATGGAACATTCATATTCACATAACGTAGCTATGGTACAGCCGTCATCTCACGATATCTCAGACTTGACTCCTCTGGAGTCATGTTCGTCTGAATATATCCAAAGAAAGTCGGCGAAAAAGAGGAACATTTACATCGTTTCGTCATCAGAGACACCTATAAATGGGTGAAGTGGTAGTCTCATTGTCTCATCTGGTACACAATTGAGTACACTACGATGTGATAAACACGATATCGATGCATAGTGCAGCAACCGAGTTTTCTAGACATAAGTAGCTATGGTAGGAAGGGTTGATTCAGTTGAATTGAGTTTAAGAATTGACCATTATACACTCCCGCAAGAATGAATTGCAAGGACTGTATCTACCTTGATCTTTAACTTTACTGGGTGGGACAACAGGCAAGTCCTACACTACAATTCAAGGCAATACAAACCTGCACTCGGTCGGGTTGAAGGTGTCTCTACACTGTTGCCGCTTCCTCCACATCTGCTAACAAAAGATGATTGTCATCAATGCAGAAGAATTGATTCGTTGTATTGGCTGGCTATAAATTTCAGAGCCTTCACCTTGTGACAAGGCTCTCGAAACCCGTGCGGCATGCCTAAACGTTGACAATGGCGGTAAAGTTGGTCGTAACGTTTTAATGACGATGTGTTCAAACGTTTTAACGACTTTCTGGGACGTGAGGCTGACTCAACTTGGACCGCAATTTTCTTCTAAACAATACTTTAGGGTCATTACGAGTTAAATTTGGCATTAGGATTCGAATATCAATTCAAATCAAGACTGCAATAATCTGGATTACGTGTAATAAACTGTAAGGATCTTTAACCCATTCACAGTGGACACATGCTTCCCGCCTATTGATAACATAGTTGATTAGTATATTGTAAATCACAGGTCACGCGAGAACTCATGTGTAAATCGGATTCTTTTTTTATTTTTGTGATTGTTCCCTTGTACATAAATAGCGTTCCATACTGAGTATAAATGTGTGTGTTGAAATTACAAGTATCCGTAAAAGATGTAAATGTATGGTGCTATTATTTGTGATGGTTGACTCTTTAATGCGTTTTCAGCAATTAACGTTAACATATGATGCTGTGTGATAAAGATGAGTTTCTGGGTCCATTTCTTGTATTTTTATAATAAAGTAAAGTATCTTAACATGTTTTTTTCCTAGATCCAAGAAAAGGCTTTAAGTGTCTCAAAGGCAAAATTGGTTAAGAGGTTGACTGGCATTAATCAAAGAGCCAGTCAGTATTAGCATATAATTAGGCAACAACTCGCTCATTCATTACGTTTTTTCAGTTACCCTTCAGAGTATTTTCCGAAGTCGTTATTTGTGACAATAAACTTGCTTCAAATTGACATTACTTTATCCTATTCTTAAATTAATATAATGGAATATCATTTATAGATGGCAGGTTTGTGTACGAATTGGAGGTTTGACTGGTACGTTTGTACAATGTTGTCGAGAGGTAAACGTCATGTGTACGGAATGCAAGGTGCAGCACAGCGTTGGGTGTCAAGTCAACTATGTGGCACTGTCAGCTCCCGGTTCACCGGAAATGCAGATCACCACTTAGTTACAGCCAATGTGTCTATCGTGTGAAATACGTGCAGTTTTCTGCATCCGGTAGGTCGAAAAGCGTGCGTCTCGCTTTATTGTTGCGGCAGTGCAGCAGATTTCGCAACCTACCGTAATACCATGCTTGTTATAGCACTAAGAGAGTTGACTGTACAAAAATGTGTTATTAACTCAATATTTTTTGTTACAGGTAAGGAACCTTTTACTGTTGAGTGTAAGTACTTTACATTATTCTAACCCTCGTACGTCTTTGAAGCTTGTTTTTAACGATGGAAGGATTGTGAAGGAAACAGGATTTTTCTGGACATTTGATATCGTTAAGTGATACAAAAAATTAGTAACACTACGTTCCGAGATCTTCAATCTGATCTCTTCTTCAGGTAAATAACTAACCTAACTCATAATTGCAAACTTGGTTAAAATAAACAAATCATACCAGAGCGTAGTGGCACGCGTGTCAGGAATCACAACTTCAGAGTTGTGTGTCAACTTCACTAACTCTAAAACATGCAATTAATAAAAAAAACGAAACAACACCAATCATTAAACTGAACTACAGTATACAGGTCATAATAGGTCTGCATTCGTCAACCAACCACCCACCACGCTCGCATTTCTTCATAATGTATGAAAAATGCAATCCAACGAAGTATATTTCATATTTTGGTAAGATTGTTTGTGATTTAATATTGATGTCAAATTTATTTGTTGGAGGAGATTTAGATCGTTCATCTTTAATTTTCGAAGCATTTAGAACTCTGAACAAATGATTGGCGAGGCGTTAGAGATCGCCCTACTCGATCTTAACGTCCTTGTGTAGTGAAATTAATGCTATTTTTGTCCTTACCATACTACGCTTAACGCAGCTATGGAGGGAAGTGTTGAGTCAATTTGAAAGTTTGAATTTAGTTACAGTTCACCTTCCTCTCAGTGCAGCGTCTGTCGCAGACTTGATTCCTGGAATCTGGATTCACGTTCGTCTGAAAGGATCAAGGCAAGTCGGCGACGAAGAAGTTGAAAACTAACTTTTTGCATCGTTTCGACATCAGAGACACCTTGACTATAACATATAGTGTAATTAAGGTGAAGAGATGTTCTTACTGTTTCATCAAGTGTCCAATTGGATCTCCTCGGACTACTTTGACTCCAGATTCCAGGAATCAAGTCTGTGACAGCGGCAGATTTCAGATGCTGCACTAAGATAAAAATTAAATAGAGCTAAATCATTCATTATTCACATTAATATATACTGTTTCAACATTATAGTTGAGTTGAGGTTAATAAAGCAGCAGAATAGTACTAATGAGGTGTATTGAATTGAACACGTATTAATTAATATTTTACCGGAGCTAATAGTGCGGCGGTAAACATTAATATATAAGCGTATGTTTACCCAATTAACATTGTGCTTGAATATTCATATGCGCATTAGTGGCTTAGTGTTAAGTGTGCTAATAGTGCACAAACGTTCTACTTGAAATACTGTATTTATATGTATTTATATGTATTTTTAATTTTAAGGGCCTTTTAATTAACTCACTGCTGGTCTAATCTGAAAATTCTTCCGGTAGAAGACGAATAATGTCAGCATGATAGACGGTTTTAATAGAATTCCTTGTGGAACCATCCAATTCTGGCTCCAGCAAAGTAATTAGAATTGTCAGTAAAGAAACCATCCCAACCGCATGACATCCTGAACTTCCTAGGCCTAATAATCCGCCGCTAAAAACCTCCAACGAACGACGCCACTCTGAGAGCAGGAGACGATCCTCTACTCTGTATTGTAGTCGCGATCTCGCCGGAGACGGGTATAATCTAATCACATCACTTACCTTCCCCTCTCTCATCGTTACCTCCCCCCCCTCAGCTCACTTGTGTGCCGGGTAATGTTCACTGTAACGCTTTAATACAGTACAGTATTGTTGTCATCATTCATCTAGTTGTAACTCACCTGCAAATCTCGACGACAGTTCCTTGTCAACATGCACGCCGTTTCTGGCCAATCTGGTTGAAGTCCTGTAGAGGCGGTGTGTTGTATAAGTAAAAATTATTCTTCACACAGGTTGTACATATCGTGTTATAATCGGGCATACAATTATGTTAGGTTTCTACTCATAACGTAGCTTTGGGAAGGGTTGATTCATTGCGGATGAGTTCAGCTACAAGTCACCTTCTGCTTAGTTCAGCGTCTGGAACTTGACGCTATCATTGACTCTTGGAATCTCGAAGAGATCGAAGAAGTCGGTGACGTAGAAAATCGAAATAAAATCTTTGCATCTTTTCGACATCGGATACACCTAGACTACAAATCAATTGTAATGTAGGTGATGAGTTGTGCCCATTGTCTCATCATCTGCAGAATTGGAATGATCTGAAGTACGATGGAGCAACCGAGGTTTCTACACATAACTTAGCTATAGTGGAAGGATAACAGGATTTCTGACATTTACCATCGATATATGTTAGAAAAGTTATAACACAACGTTTCGAGGATTGGAACTTATCCTCTTCGTCAGGTGGAGAAGGTATTAATAAATACAAAAATAAAGTACAGTAAGAAGAAAAGAAGGGAAAAAATGGGGAAACCACGAGGAGAAATTATTTCAAACGCAATCTTATTGAGACTCTATACATAAAATTAGCAGACCAACCGCCTTCGGTGTAGGTTAGACCACTTTGTGTAAGAAGCTTTTGGGTATGTTTGAACCCATTTCTTTCCCTCCTTTAGTTCTTTTTATTTTTGTATATATTAATAGCAACCCCACCTGACGAAGAGAATAGACTCAAATCCTCGAAACGTTGTGTTATACCTTTTGTAACATATAACGAAGGCAAATGTCCGAAATCCAGTTAGTTATCCTTTCAAACCTTCCATCGTCAATAACGAACTTTAAACAAAGTATAGTGGTAGGTTGACTTATGTGAATGATTTCAGTTCCAATTTTTGAGCTTCTTGACTAATACTAACCACTGCTAGTGTTACACGGCAGTTTATTGTGTGCAGCTAGCAATTAAGATAATTTAATTTTACTAATTGTACGATTTGTTTCGTGGGGGATTTAACAAGTTTTTCTGTGACAGTCATACACATAAAAATGAAAACCATAGAGGAGGCCATTTATTTCTGACGATGTTATGGGCGTTTTATTTTTAAAGAGCTAAATTTTGTGCAATCCGCCGACTTTTCGACACTTAAATAATAATTTAGCGTTTCAGTAAAATTCTGCCTGAACGCCTGGCGAAGTGAACTTAATCGATTTGCGTCAACGTCTCTTCGGCGATGGCTGGGCAGAAATTTGCACTGTCGTAAGTGATGTTATCTTGTCAGAAACTCGATTGCAGTTGCTGCTCAGCTTGACGTTGTATTTCTAACATATTTAAAAGCGGGACTTGTTCTTATTGCTAACATTTTGTCAGAGTGCCAAATGGGTTTTAGAGTACATGTCAATCCTCTATGAATACAATCGACGCCTTTTGAAAAAGTATGGAAAAAAGTTACACATGTATCGAGTTTGCCGTGGCATAATACAGGGTGATCCGTTGTAGTTTGATTTTTTTACTTTTCACGTGGACGTACATGATAGCCGTACCTCAGGATGTGGCTTTTGGGATGGAAAATCGGCGACCTGACTCCATTTTCAGCTTTGAATCGGATGATTCAAATGGCGGTGGTGGAGAGGATTGTCTTAAAATTCGTGGAATGTAGTGTTTTATCTCTTCTCCCACCCGGCAAAATTAAGAAAACCTAGATAGACAGCGTTCATTATTATTAGAAATGACGTTTATTTTCTATATGTCTGGTTGTCAGAAATTCCGTAAGCTCGTTGTAGATTTAAATTGGTGTTTACGCAGAGTAATCTACACGCCACGTAAGTATCGTGACGTACCAGTCGCTGAGCCTTGATTTTGTCAAAAGTACAATATTGATGCTAACAACGAATGTTTTTCATCGTGTACGATCACTTGACTTGGAATGTGGTTATCTCAGGTTTCAAGTCTCTGCTGCTCAAGGTCGCTAGTACTGGGTACTCAGGGTCTCAAGTCTTGGCTAATCAGGGTCTGGTCTTAGCTGCTCAAGGTCACAAGTTTCAGCTACACAGGGCCCCGTCTCGGCTCTTCGGCGTTTCAAGGTTCGCCTCTTAGAGGAATCTACTAAAGTTCTGTGAGGCAGTAGTGAAATATTTTTACGTTAAACAATATGAACAATAGAGTTGCATGAGCTTTGTGTGTTATCATCCTTCCACCAATACTACAGGGGGTGGGGTGGTGTTGGCTATATTAAAGGGGGAAAGGAGTCAATATTGCTGCTACCAGCGCCCGTTTCATCATCGCTTCCCTGTCCTATGATTCCCATTGTCCTCATTGTTTTTTGTGTATGTGGCTGGGACAATATCAAAAACAATTTTTCAGATCAAGAAACGTGTTAATTTTCTCAGCGAAATCGCAGATAAAACAAAATCATGTTTACAATATCACCCGTTTATTATGTAGGTTGGTGTAATTATTTGAGCAATAAGGATAATACACTTAAGCTAGGCACCCAGTTTTGGTTAAGGCTCTTGTACCAAAGAATAATAGTAACCTACCAGAGGTCGAAAATGTGGTGCGTGACGCGTCTTTGCAGTAATGGCAAACATCAATTTTTGGTAAAAGAACTTGATTTTAATTTTGCAACGCGCTTTAGTTCTTATTAGTTTAGATACATTTTCTTCTTGTTTTTATTCGTAAGCGTTCAACCGCCTCGCCGCGGAAGTGGAGTTATCGTACTCTCCAAACCGAACGTTGGTATTCTGCACAATAAATGCGAGAGAGAACAGAATCTGTACACGTCAGTTCTTCTGTACGAGTTGATGTCTGACCCCAATCCTTTCTCGGGTGACGCAATAACACGTAATTCTCAGTGCCTTTACCCGCAGTCTGGACTGATCAGGTTTCCGCCATCGTTCCGTTGTTGATTGCCAACACTGCGCTTTTGGCTTTGACCTCCCTTTTGTCGAATTCGCTCGCTTTCCTTTGTGTGTCTGCTATTATTGAAACAATGCCCTATTTCGGTGGTTCAGGATCTAGTCGTAGTTTATTTTTCCTTTACTCAAAAATGGATGAGTTTGTTTCTTTGAATTTCTAGATCGTATTCTAAAATTTCAATTTTCTTCCAGTCTGAAATATTTCACGGATATATCCTTTGTTAAATTCTGCGCCAGAAAAATTATTTCTAAACCAGTTTTTGGCTTGGAGTACGAGTACGATTACGTGTAAAGTCGGCTATACTGTGTAGTCATGTCATCTAAAGCCAAAAGTTTAATCTACAGATTTCTATTAATGTCTTTTAACTGTAGAACATAATTACATTCGTAAGTAAGTACAATTTACACAATTACGTAACAATTATAACCAATTGGCCTCATTTGTACTGTATTTATATTTTCTGTGTCTCATATTTCATTTAAATTTAGGAATATAGAACTTGTATCGTTATTGTGATCTGCTTTATTATTTTGAGGGTTAATATACAACAAATTGCTATCGTTCCATGAATGCTTGTAAAAACATTTTAAAGTATTATTCAGGGGCGCCTTATATGACCAATATAAAAATGCTAAAGGTTAAGTTACGTATTTTCCCAGTAAGTATAGAAAAAACAACTGGAGTGAATAACATATTTTGTGAAAAAAAAAACATAATTTTTGTGAATTAGCAATTTATTAATAATTATGTAGATACGAGTATATTGACTATTATTGTCATTAATCTATTAAAGAACAGGCGATTTCCTGGATATATAATATAAAATTTAAAAATTCACCTTTTTATTTTCATCTTTCTTATTTGACCCTGGCTAGTAAAGGTTCCTAAAAATCCTTTTTAAATGCGTATAATTTATAGAGAAACTAAAGTGTCCTATTTTTTACCTTTAGGGAAATCTTAAAGGGCTGTGACTTGAAATAAAAACAATAACAGAAACAAAAACAGACTGGATTTTTTAACTATTTGTTTGACTTCAGTGAAAATATGTGGCCTTTTTTTAAAAGGAAATTACCTACTCACATTGTTTTACACAACATAGTATTATTCTTCGGTTAGACAATATGGTTTAAATTATTGGGCATAATTAGTTTTTGTATTTGGTGAATAATTCCTTTAGTTTTCTTAGTAGTGTAGGGCAACAGCTAATCTTCTACTTCAGTACCATTCTTAGTGTAGAGGAAAGAAAATATCATAATGGATGACTTACAAATCATTACTGAACACTTTTTGTGTGATACGACATGGTTAATAATACACTTATTGGTTTTGTGTAATAAGGCATTAACTTGTTCCCTGGGGAATTACCCTTGAATTGTATTCGGATCTGGAAGAAGTGGTGTGTGTTGAATTCATTGTCTTTGCGATGGACGAGGTTGTTGTTGTTGATGAGGCACAAACAGCTTAATACCGAATGCCTAAGTGGATTATAAATGGCCAGCCCCGTGATTAATGTGGAACAAGTGGTGCTTGGTGTTGGCATGACAATGACAGTGACGTGCCATAGCTGAACTGTCCTTCTCCCTCCCTTCAGTCTCTAATTATTGTCCTCTCTGCCAGAATGACAGCTAGAATTGTCACTGGGTAAAGACAATCCGCTCAATTAAACATTCACAACAAACATGGATCTAGAGAAAATGTACAACACTGGAGAGGGCTAAATATAAAAAAAGTTGAAATGTCTTGCACTGGGAACAACTTAAATAACGAAATTTTTTGAAAATAATTTGTTTTTACTGATTTAATTTTGCAAGGTCTTGAACATTTGCAACCATTCTCAAACTATTTTCTTGTTTGGTCTGTAATGTCTAACAGCTGAGGGGAAAACTTTCCCTTTGGTCACCACTTTTTGAACGGCCGCCATTTTGAAACATTAATAGATATTGAAAAATGTGTGTGTAGAGTTTATTATTTTAAAAACCTACTAACATCTTTGGTCTTCTTTACGTGAAAAGTTTGCAAAGTTGGTCATGTCCGTCATATTGTAACCTTTAATGAAATGTGACTGGCTAACTCAGTTATCCATGATGGCATTGTTGCGTAAACACTTTTTCCATTTTAAAAAGCATACAAACAAACATATCACTTACAAAACAAACAATAAATTATTACAAATATTAGGAAGGACAAAAATCCATTCGAAAACAAGTTAGGAATGTATGAAATTAAATGCATCAACGTGTTAAATTGTACATTGGCCAAACAAATAGGAACATCAAGACAAGATTCAAAGAACACTTTGCACATATAAAATATAGAAAACCCGAAATATCTGCTATTGCAAATTACTATATTGAGTCTGGACACATCATCTTCAAGTTTACGATTATTGAAAGAAGTTACAAACACAACACACTTGAATTCTTGGGAAACATTTTACTAGAAAAAAAAATCAGAAAAACCTATCAATAATAAAGACGGACCTATTCAAAATTCAATTCTACTCTCATCTCAATTTATAAGAAAATAAAAATGTAATTCTGTTTAAATATTTACTTATACTTTAACCTTAACCTTTATACTTAATTTTTATATTTAAGTAGAAATGTTTATTTATACTTGCTAACCGTATTTCCGAGACCTGTAACCGTATGTTATTTTAATATCTATTATTTAGAAAAATGTAAATATTTATTCATTTGTGAAGTTGCCTGATGATGGAATCATTCATGCTGAAAGGCTTTCGCAAGAATAAAATTAATTTTGGAAAATGTGTATTTATTTACTAATGATTAAACTATTTCTATAGTTCTACTATTCTATTCTGCTAGTTCAACCTTTAATACTAACCGTGGTAGGTTAATTTGAATTATGGATAAATTAAATAATTCATCATTAATCTAGGTATAAATATTGATTATAATAACGCTGCTTTGAATAGGGGAACTATACAGACACGAGTTGTACATATTGCGGTAGCTAAGAGACTGATCAAAATCAGATCAACTTTTTCTTTTGTTCGTTATATTTTGGAGAGTTCATTGCTACACTTTATTTACTTTTAAATTTGTTGTGCTTGTTTCACCTCATATGTCTTAAGGTATGATATCAAATCTTATACAACACCTGGATAAAAAAAAAACAGATCCCAATGCTTGAACAGTTTCTATTAGTATCACACACAGAGATGGCAAATATCCAAAATCCCGTTATCTTTTCAAAGCAATGGGCGGCCTCGCTCGGCATGAGACACTTGTTTGTGGAACCGCTGCACCTCATCTTTATGAATGGTCCTCTCTCCGATCCCCGTAGTTAACGGAATCGAAATGCAGATTTTTTTACACATAAGGTAGGCTATTAATTACCCTCCGTTAACATCGTAATCTGACCCCACCAGTACTGAGTGGACGATTGACTGTTATTAGTAATGTATTGTAAACGTTACAATACACTATTGTTTAATTTGATTGTTGCAACCGTGAGGGAGTTAGCTGTGTTTCGCTAATTGTGCGTTGGCAGTTGGCTACTTCACTTTGCTTCACTGCGACCATAGTTAGTGTAAGCTAAACCTAACTGAATCCCCATGTTTCAGTAATTGACCACTGTAGATGTTTTGATTTCGAACGTTTATTAAGTACTTTAATACTACTCGTATTTTTGTTTAATTCTCAATCCCTAGTTGAAAAAGAATTCTCTATACGTTTTTACCGATTAACTCTAAATGTTTACGTAATTTATTTGAAATTAAAAACGGCAAAAGGTGACATATGTGAATACAGTGTTAAATCGCTTCCCTTTGTAAGCACGATAAACCGATATATCGGAGTATCAAAGAACCGGATAGAATGTAATGGAAGAGGTAAAGCACAAACAAACGTTCGTACAGAATGCTCTTCGATATTTTACTCCAGAAACAATACACATCTTGCTTGCCAAGATAAAATCTATGTCAAAGTTGCAAGTCTAAGAGGGCCTTTATATCAAGAGGCCCTCCGTTAACATCGTAATCTGACCCCACCAGTACTGAGTGGACGATTGACTGTTATTAGTAATGTATTGTAAACGTTACAATACACTATTGTTTAATTTGATTGTTGCAACCGTGAGGGAGTTAGCATGTCACCATTTCCGTTCTTAATTTCAAATACATTACGTAAACATTTAGTGTTAATCGGTAAAAACGTATAGAGAATTCTTTTTCAACTAGGGATTGAGAATTAAACAAAAAGAGTATTAAAGTACTTAATAAACATTCGAAATCAAAACATCTCCAGTGGTCAATTAACTCCCTCACACTACGGTCATATAAGCCGAAAACGACGTGGTGATGATATAGCCCTGTTGGGTCCTTAATAATGACTTCCAGGTGGGAACGCGGTAAACTAAGATTGCTTTTGTGTTAAAAAAGCAGTGTAATGGTACATTTCCATTGTTTCAATCGCGCAACGATATTTAAAAAGTGTGTAAAAATCATTTTTTTGTACTTCGGTCTTAAATGGTATGTAGCTAGGTTGGATCATTGATTTTGAAGAACGTATAACTGAAATAGTTTCTTGTAAATTCTAGAGGTATTTTACAAATGGTTTATAATTTATAATGTTTATTTGGGGTTTACATACATACAAAAAAGAAATCCATTAAAAATTTTAATTTTGTAATACTTATTGTTATAATACATAAAAAAAGAAACAGATGCAATCCGGGGAACTACTGTAGTATTATCTACTATTTAACATAATTCATTTCGAGAATTATTATATATTTATATTTATTTACATTATATTTATCTGGAAAGTAATATCTTCCCGATACAATAACCAATTAATGCCCAGTGACGTGTACAAGACAGTGTAAGATATAAAGTGCTGTTAAAACGTTTTTCTTTTTGAAGTATATTTGACCGAAATGTTAATACTGCTGTTAGTCATTATTGATAAAAACAGTAATTGACTTAAGTACTAGTTTTAGTGAACAACATTCTTTTTTTCAAAAATAATTGCCGACATAACTGGCTTGTCACGACAAAACATTTAAGTAATAATCTTTTTATAATGAAGTGACCTTAATTAACCGACGCAATAATTTTGAACGTTGTTATTGTTTTCGAAGTAAATATCCAATAATTATATTTCAGTAGGGGTGTGTTTGTTAGAGTTTATAACCAATTTACACATGTTTACATTATACTACGAACATTTAATGTTGTTCGCAGTTATATTGAAACTAGAAGTATCAATGTAAAATATTAATTAAAATAATGGCTTTAATTTTGTTATTTCAAAACAAATCTGTTTATCATACAATTGTTACAGTTATTATTATGTAATGTATTTCTCAAATTTAACTTTTTTCAAAGATATTTAAATATAGGCGTAAGTAAATATATATATATATATATATATATATATATATATATATATATATATATATAGTAGAACACTATGTGCAGGTATTCATTTTTCATAAAATGAAATTTAACGTTAGTATACAGTTTTTTTCTAATATGGTCTTGGGAAAAAGAATGCATTTTTATATAAGTACCGCTGGTATTTAAAGTAACTTACAAAGATTTTAAATTTTATGGGCGGCTAAGAGAATTTGGCCGATGATAGAACCATTTGAACCGTACAACGTACTACACCTGCGTCTGTCACAGCCAAGGTTAACGTTCCATCAGATAGGCTAATGCAATTCGAGCCTGACCACACGCTATTCGTCATCGCTTAGTTGACTGTGTGATTGGTTCGTTTACACAAGTGAATTACGTAGTGGGTCATTGGGGAGCTATTTAACGTGATCGCGTGTTTTTTAATTGACTTGTAATTGAGCCCTAACTACATACCTAGACTGTTATATCGTCTCACCTATGCGTGAACTCTCATTTATAGAACTTGTAAATTAAAACCCCTTAAGTATATGAAATATCGACTTATTTTTTAATCTTTTAGATGTTTAATTTTAGAGGCACGTGGTGGTTATTAAATCTAGTGGGCTTTTATTTTTTTCAGGTTTGACTAAAAAATAAACAAATTTATCCTCAGAACGTAAATATTTTTAAAAACTTAATTAAACCAATTATTTTTTGTTATTAAGTTATTTCCATGGTAATACCATTTTATGACATTATAAATAAATACCAAGATGGCTTAGTGCTAGAAATAGAACTGGCTATTTATGTTGGATGTTATACTATTGTAGAATGTGTCTAACTGTATTTTATATTTTATTCTTTCTCATTGTTTTTCAATCCAACCTTATGGTGCCTTGTAAAGTGTACAATGTTTGGATTTGTAAACTAAGTATTTCCATGGTAATACCATTTTACGGTGTTGTAAATAAAGGACAAAGTGGCTTAATACTTGAAACAAAAACTGTTTTTATTTTTGGACGTACTATTATTGTAGAATGTGTCTAACTTAATTTCATATTTTATTCTGTCTCAATTTTTCCAATCCAACTATATGGTTTTTTGTAAAGTGTAAATTATACCGTGTATAATTATAAAGTGTATAATTATAAAAGTACCAATAAGTTTCAGATTTTATTTTCTGAATATCCAATGTAAATATCGAATATCCTAAAAGTTGTTTGGGCAGTGTATATAAGTATATCTTAACGAGACATCTACAAAACATCTAGGACAAAAGTAGGGGCGTACAAGTGTTTACTAATGCCTTTTTACCTGTTTTACTTAAAATCAAAATTGCTCTCGGATTTCACAATTTAACTCTGCCGAAAGGCCACTTTTTCTTTCCTTGGTTAAGATCCATTAATGATCATAAATAGTTAGGAATGAGACAGAAATTTTGATTTTTGCCATCATTACGTGTAACTAAAACAATTACTACGATGCAAGACCAAAACCGAAGACATAAGGGATGTAAAATGATCAATAAGAATGTCAGTGTTGTCGAAATGGATCTGTCGTGTTTGTATGGTCCTGATACCTGAAGGAGGAAAGAAATATCAGTTTTCCAAAATGTAGTATTTCACTGTCAGCAACATAAATAACGATACATTGTCCAAAATGTTGTTGTCCTTTTAAGCAGTTTTTATTCCACAATTGAAACAAATGTTAGGAGTTTTTATTATTTAGCCATGTAATGTAGAAAAGTTACTGTTATGTTGGTAATAACAATAACAATAAAATTGTGCCCAGAGTGGTACCCCACTTTCAAACAAAAACCAGTTTAAAATGTTTTTGTGGGAACACTATTACTACCGATTTTATGACTTAACTTTCAAAACACATCGAAATAACGGGGGGTAGCGTACATAATTTTAAAAGAATCAAAGAGGCTCCTCGTCCTATGTGTGAATTAATGAAGAAAACATGTGTGGCACGTATAGCTTGTTGATTGTTTTGTTTTTATGTTTTCACTGCCTGATATTGATAAGAACGGTTCTGGTTCTGTTGGTACAACTGGGACGTGTATAATCACTTACTAACAATGTATTATCGTACTCTACTCGTTGATGCTTGTAAAAATGGCATTTTAATTTATAAAATTGATTCAAAACAGCATTCTTGAAAGAATATGTGTCAATTGTTCTTTAGATATTATCTGATGGAATACAAAAGTAAACTTAAGTAAGTATTTGACATAGAGTTTAATATAAAACATTATTTGACTTGTTTTTTAATAATAAAAAAATTATGGGCAAGAATAAATGTTATTACTAACTACTTATTATTAAAATTAATATCACACTTAATTTGAGACTAAGGAGTAAATCAATAATTTTAAAAAGTTTGATTTTGACTCTTAGTAGGGTCGTCTATGTTCGGCTGATATCCAAAGCTAATATCCACTTTCAAGAGGTGTATACCATCCTTTCACCACCAGGGCACTTATGGGTACTCATGAAAGTTTTCATGAAGATTTTACAAATAAATCGAAAAATAGGCCTATATCTAGTAAATTTTAATTGAAATCTTTATTGGACCTATAGATTAAATTAAAAACCTTGATTTCTTGGGTGGTTTTAGGCATCCAAAATACAGTTTTAAATCCAAGTTGTATATTTATATTTATATTTTATTATTTATATTGACAGAAAGCTCTTATACTCGAGATACGTGCCTTTTATGAATTTGCAATACATTCGACTGTGCCAATCGTACGAGAGTAGACACAAACATGTTGCTCAGGCTGTTATTCTCAATCCATTTACTAACTTAATAATATCAACTGATTGGTTTTAACGTATTACACACTAAGTTCATTTATCGTTGAGGTAGTCATCATGACTTTATCGTACATCTTTAATTGAAAATTAATTGTGTTATTTAAATATATTTGGACCACACTCATTAACCTAGTAATGTATTTATAAATCCAATATAATTATGTATGTCGATGTAAAACTGTTGGAAGTTTCTTTTCTCAGGGTATGCCCCTCATAATTAGAATTAATTTTGTACGATAATGTCTAATTTTGTCCAGACCACTCCAAAGCTTTCTCTGTTGAAACAAAGGGGGATTAGTTTTTCAGAATCATAACTCGAATAAAGCCGAATCAAGTAGAGAATGTAAGGTTTGCAGATGATGATGGGTTGCATTGTTCGGTCGTGGATCAGTGACCAGAGAGAGCTCTCCCTTACCTTGGTGGCAGAGAGGTCGTACATGTCGACCTCCACATAGGCGGAGTACGGAATGACGATATGAATAACTCAAGTAATGCCAAATCAAATAGAGGATGTAAGGTTTGCAGATGATTATGGGTTGCATTGTTCGGGCGTGGATCAGTGACCAGAGAGAGCTCTCACTTAGCTTGGTGTACGAGAGGTCGTGCATGTCGACCTCCACATAGGTGGAGTACGGAATGACGATGTGAATAACTCGAGTAAAGCCGAATCAAGTAGAGGATGAAAGGTTTGCAGATGATGATGGTTTGCATTGTTCGGTCGTGGATCAGTGACCAGAGAGAGCTCTCACTTAGCGTGGTGTACGAGAGGTCGTGCATGTCGACCTCCACATAGGTGGAGTACGGAATGACGATGTGAATAACTCGAGTAAAGCCGAATCAAGTAGAGGATGAAAGGTTTGCAGATGATGATGGTTTGCATTGTTCGGTCGTGGATCAGTGACCAGAGAGAGCTCTCCCTTACCTTGGTGTACGAGAGGTCGTACATGTCGACCTCCACATAGGTGGAGTACGGAATGACGATGTGAATAACTCGAGTAAAGCCGAATCAAGTAGAGGATGAAAGGTTTGCAGATGATGATGGTTTGCATTGTTCGGTCGTGGATCAGTGACCAGAGAGAGAGCTCTCCCTTAGCTTGGTGTACGAGAGGTCGTACATGTCGACCTCCACATAGGTGGAGTACGGAATGACGATGTGAATAACTCGAGTAAAGCCGAATCAAGTAGAGGATGAAAGGTTTGCAGATGATGATGGTTTGCATTGTTCGGTCGTGGATCAGTGACCAGAGAGAGAGCTCTCCCTTAGCTTGGTGTACGAGAGGTCGTACATGTCGACCTCCACATAGGTGGAGTACGGAATGACGATGTGAATAACTCGAGTAAAGCCGAATCAAGTAGAGGATGAAAGGTTTGCAGATGATGATGGTTTGCATTGTTCGGTCGTGGATCAGTGACCAGAGAGAGCTCTCCCTTACCTTGGTGGCAGAGAGGTCGTACATGTCGACCTCCACATAGGTGGAGTACGGAATGACGATGTGAATAACTCGAGTAAAGCCGAATCAAGTAGAGGATGAAAGGTTTGCAGATGATGATGGTTTGCATTGTTCGGTCGTGGATCAGTGACCAGAGAGCGCTCTCCCTCCCCCCTCGTTACTGTTAGAACAAAGCTATCGTTTGCTCCTTACCAGGCCAATTATATTTCCACTGCTCGTTTTTGCATTGTTAAACTTTGCTCAATAGGCCCTTAAAACGTTCTGTTAGAGGTTATTTCTTATCTGTCAGTTGTTAAGTATCCTGTTGAATACAATTGAGTACAATTTGCACAGATTATTGTACCAGTGGCTTCGTATTTGTACCGTGATTTTCTGTCAACATTCATGTCATTTTTATTAGTTCAGGCTTCCTCTTTATGTAGGTTTCGTATTGAATCAGTAATGCGCAAACTCGCTATCAGTGCATTTGGAGATTTTAGAATTCCAATTCTATTTCAGATAATATATGTTTGATCATCTTGGAAAATTGAATACGCGACCATAGTCGTACGGGTTTTAGTCCATTTGTAATAACTTTTACGCAGTCAAAGGTGAAACGAGATTTATGCTTTACCCAGGAATTCAAAATCAGTGGATCGCGTTTCGAGGTGGGTAAAATCTGTGCTCTACGGGTCGATAGCGCATATGTAATATTCATTGTATAAGAGCACGAGGTGTATAAGAATATCAGGTGTGTATAAGAACACAATTATTGTATCTCAAGAGAGGACCTAACTGTTAGTTGCGCTAGTTGTAGAAAAATACAATGGTTAAATCATACGAATCACTTCTATGAGTACTGTCCCAGTTTGAGCTTTGCTAAAACCAGCTGATGCCAAAGCAAGTGACGATCGATTTTTCTCAGAACGACTTATAAATATCGGTTTCACGAAAACATCGGTTGTGTTTCGAACGTATCGCTCTCAACTCTCGGACTGATGATTGCGGTGGTTGTGTTTTCGTACGTGTCTCTCACAACTCCCGGACTGATGATTGCGGTGGTTGTGTTTCGAACGTATCTCACTCAACTCCCGGACTGATGATTGCGGTGGTTGTGTTTTGTACGTGTCTCTCACAACTCCCGGAAAGATAATTGCGGTGGTTGTGTTTCGTACGTATTTCTCTCAACTCCCGGACTGATGATTGCGGTGGTTGGTTGTGTTTGTACGTGTCTCTCACAACTCCCGGACTGATGATTGCGGTGGTTGTGTTTCGAAGTACGTATCTCTCTCAACTCCCGGACTGATGATTGCGGTGGTTGTGTTTTGTACGTGTCTCTCACAACTTCCGGAACGATGATTGCTGTAGCCGAGGCCGTACCAATTCTGTCCGTAGGACGCACATGCCTACTAGTAGACCTTTATAGTTAGCGAGGCCTACTGTTGTACGTTAAGTAATCCCACTGGTTAGCATGTTGACTACAGCTCTGGCTCTGAGACCTTCGCTCGTGTCTGTTATAACCTACATTGCTACGTGCGGGCGTCTCTAGGTCTGTCATGTAAAAGGAAGTGAAGGAGTTCACGAGTAAATGGGTAGTTGAGTACGTAAGGAGTAATTTCGCTGTGGTTACCTGGCGGTATAACCGTTTCAGCTAAGACGAAATCAGTACAAAAATTAAAATCTAATCTAAAAAATACATATTTTTTTACTAGGCCTACCTAGTTTAGGCCTTCATATTTCTTATTTATTAAATGTTACGTTGGTAAATGGAAACGGGTATTCTTAGTGAATCCTGGATCGTTATTCAATTATATTTTACATGTCTATCTCTGTAGAATATATTATTCATTCTTAAAAAATATTATTTTTATCCGTTACAATATAGTATTGTTTTTATTTTATAACGCGAAAGTTTTATATAAAATACAATTTTTTAACTAAATCCAAATACGAGTATACAAATTGTTTGAACTAATAAAAGATTATAAGCTTGTTGGTCCAAGTTTTCTCTTACGAGATTAAATAAATACAATTAATTTAATGTTCTAGTAGCTGGCATGGATTTTATAATATAGTAAAAGTATTGTGGCTTATTACTGTAGGTAACTAAACGTAAGCATTTTAGCTTAAGGTTTTGTTATTCACGATGGAAGGTACGAAAGGATAATATAATTTCGGATATTTACCATCGTTATGTTAACATATGACGATGGAAAAGTCCAAAATTCTATGATTCTTTCAAGATTTTCAGTTTACCACACGAATAGAAAAAAATTTTCATTTAATTAGAGGTAGATGAACTTGAATCTTCATAAAATACTGACGACATAAAAATGTGTTCTGGATTTTAAGTTAAGTAATGTTTTTGTGGTACACATACGAGAAACAAATTGAATACTCTTTATTGTTTGGTATATTTAATGTGATAGAGATCTTTTTTAATAGGAGGTGGGTCCCTTTTTAAGCATTATCCTGCCTGTCCTCTAGGACCAATGGTCTGTGCGAGGGCCTTATGAATTACAATGTTGATGGTCTTCTGTATACAACATTTTGTTGGTGGTAATACTTTGTTATCCTCGGGTTTTGAAGTTAGTTATCTTTGCTCTCGTCGAATATGATAAGGATTACTTATACTTAGTTTTAATTATAATTTCACTCTTAAATTTCTATATTCAGGATATATTACATTTCCATACAGAATCTATGTTAATAATGTGCACAGCTAATAACATGATTTGTCTAGTTAGCATATTATAATTTGGAAGATAGAAATACATTGTATTGACTCATATTCGTTAGTTAATAAGTAATTAAAATGTTTAACCCTTACATTCTCGTATATCCAATTACACCAGTGAGTAAGTTGGTCGTACGTGGTACCTTGGCCGCATGTACATTATTGAGTTATTCAGTTGCGAACTTGGTAACTAATATATGCATATTGCATGTATACGCGTGTGGTTAGAATGTACTTGAGAACTTCACAACCTACTTATGAAATAAGCTTTCTTATGGTATATTTTCAATTTTCTTCCTCGCGATAACAAAGTTTTCTTTAAACGAAAGGAAGTTCGTAGTTTTCCTTAACAACGTATTTCAATAAATATTATGGTGGCCATATTTATAACAATACTATGAGTAACAGTAAAGTTATTTTCTTTAATTTTATCAGTTTATCTTAAAATTGAGTATACCAAAATGCGTTTTACATTATGTGGCATTTTCCTTGAATTCGTGTCAGGTTAGTCTAAATTGTCATCTACATACTAAAGTAGTTTTGTACTATAGTTATTGTGCTGAATTTTCCGGTTATGGAATAGAGGCGACGTATGGAAAACGTACGATAAAAAATTGATGGAATTGATGTTTGTGAACTACTGTGTCACACAGACATCCGCAGATATGTGCATACATAATGTAATGTAATGCATGTAATGTATGCAGAACGGGAAGGAATGTTGAATCTAGTCTCGCTAAATCGTTCAAGCAACTTGACAATGTTGATTTTATCGTTACAGACAAGTTTTTGACGTACGTTGCTGCTCTAAAGGCAGACAAGCAAGCCACCCCCCCCCCCACCATCAACCCCCTTACTAACACCGCCTGTAACGCTTCTGCTTGTTTTCTTAAAAGTCTATACACGATGATCATTTCATTGTTTGTTCTACTTTCAAATCAAATTCAAATAAAATTTTATTTCAACATTTTTACAAACAAGCATAGTACACATAGTATGAATGAAATTAGTCCCACATGGGCCACAGAGGCTTGTGCGTGGTGACGAGTCTGTCACTAGATGCTGTGCACAGCGTTATGATAGTTATTATGTTAGTTAGTGTATTATGATAGTTATCATTAATAATAATAATAATAAAGTATTTTATACATTTTTTAAAAACAATTATTATATATCAAATCTAAAATAATCTGTGTAATTTGTTGGCCACAGACAGCTTTAATTATGCCACAATACCCAATAGTCTAATTATTTTATACAAAAGATCATAATAAATAAGGTATGTTATTTGCTATTGTGTAAATTATTAAATTGAACAAAATTAATTACTAACGATACTTAGGTTAAATTTGGGTTATTGGAGGTGTTTAAAACCATCGGAGAGGCGAAACGGCGCAAGACGGCCATCGCAACAATAGTGTAAAAAGTTTGTTACGTGTAATAAAGTAAGTTAGTCCAGTAAATAAACGTGATCATATACATTAGTCTAGTATATAGATGAGAGCAGCGACTCAGCGTGTTCGGCGCCGACCTCCAACAGCCAGACAGACTTGTACTTATACTTGGTTTCCTCATAATATTCTTTCCAATAGTCGAACTTTTTGGAGAGACATGTGTTTTTTCCGATTGGAACAGATGGTAAGGCATTCAGAATTACGACCTGTAGATTTTGAATACAATAGCCAGTGGTTCTGAAAACCTTTGTAACAATGTTGCGATTTATCATTATATCTATCTGCCTTTAGGTTTTGTTTCAATTTTGAATGAACAATTTTTTGCACATGATCATCGCTTTTGTTCCTGGAAGGCAGGACGCTGTACACATGTCTCTGCACGGCCCGTGTAGATTAAAATCAAAACTATTTTCACGCGATTTGTTTTAAGAATTCAATATTAGGATTTTATTTGTTAAGGTTTGAAATTTAAAAAGTTATGTCAGATCGATTGGTTCAAATGGTTGGTTGAACATTTATATTTACGTTGAAGCCTGTGTTTGATGTTGGGAACTTTGAAGCAAGAACAGTATTTTTATTTTTTAACCTGAAAACGGTATTATTTTTTACCGTAATTGGGTTTTATCGTCCCTGCCCTCTTTTGTGTCATTTTGAAAGTCTATTAAGGTCCAAGTTTTATAACCTGAAACATGTTTATTTCTATTGTAGGGTATCTCTTTATTTCCGGGCCACTCACTACCCAAAATTTGCTACTACCATTTTTATAGCCTTTGCAAAATAGTTTGACATTATTAAATTAATTAATCTTCCTGTTAGAAAATTCTTTATGTTTGAAGAAAGCGTGTATTAATTTTAGACACATGTCGAAGAATTAAATCTCCCATTTGTAACTTTATATCATGACGTGTAAACATTCATAACATTTTATTTTGTCACACCCTGATACATTGCGTATGTTGGCTAACCCTAAAAAAAATCCTATATTATTGGGACCATGACTATACGGAATAATACGGAAGTCAGAGACATACGGAATCGAGAGTTTGGCGTCACCGAACAAATAATCTTGGAAACTTTCTTAATCAGGAAATCGCTAGGATTCTTCTTACAAGACCTTTCAAATGGGATTTGGTACGGCCTTGAATGTTTTCTATGCCAAATTGATAGTATTATTTTCAGTCATTGAAGTTATTTGTCATCTTGTTTAATACATTTATTAGACAGGTGGTATGGTTTGAGTTTTAAATATTAGTAAATATACTTCTTGTGAGTACAGGAGAAAATTTTGTTTGGTCCATTTTGTTTTTTTGTTTACAGCAGAGCGAATCAATCACTATTCATGAATGAGGGTTTTTTTTCAAATAAGGAAAACAATGGTACCTTCATTAACAACCACTATAACAAATACAGAATGAATACTTTGTTCAGCTTTGTTTATAAATGTTGTATTGCAAATTAGTGATATTGGAGAGCATTCTTTTCTTTTTGACATAAAAAAACCTGTAGAACATTTATTAAATTCATATTTCCTCTTTAGGGGTGTTAATCAGTATTCTGGTTCAAATTGAACAGTATTGTAAATTAAAGGTCCACAAACTGGTGTCCACACCACAGATCTATCAAGAACTCAGCACAAGGTTGGCTTGGAGGAAGACATCTGACGGTAGGAGGTCCAGTCTACTCAGTGCGCAGAGGGTGGTTAGCGCCAAATTAGCTACCCCCCGCCTTATATGTAGTTAATTGGCTCCACCATCTTCTTATTGTTTGTGTATTTAGCTACTTTCCTGTTTTCAGATTGAATTTGTTAGCCCCATTTTCTGTGGTTCCCTTAGAGGCATTTCTATTAACACAAAACCTCCACTCATAGAAAATCTGATAAGTTTACCAGTGACAGTGTGGTGATTTCCGAACTTTGGAGCCGTTTTAAAATTTGATGCAATGGATTTGTTTTAGATGATATTTAAAACAAATTTAATTCATAGCTTTGTAAGGAGATATAGGAATTTAAAGTAGAAACCGGGACCGATACCTTTCCTTTATGGAGAGCATCAAAACCACTTTTATAGTTTTCCGCTTTGTCCGCATTATTACTTTTTATTTTAAAGCTTATGCTTTTAAAATCATTCGAAGAATGTAGTACAAAAAGGTTTGAAATTTTACCTGCAGGACCATTATCACGTTCAAGTTAAAACGCGTTTGGATTTTGTTTCGTAATAATCTCTCGTAATAATGATATGATGTAAACTGAGGACGTATATGTGTTTAGAGTATAACATTTTTCTTATGGGGTTAACTTGGTAGATGGCAGGTATTTCAACAAACATAATTTATTCCTTCAAAATAATTAGGTAAATATGTTAACAGTATACGAGCAAATTGTTTATTTTACATTATTATGATTTCCTATTAACTTTTTCGTTTCCCAATATATACTAAATTAAGGATTGTTTCATAAATTGAACAGGACAAAACAGTATTATTTGAACCGGGACAATGAGGAGCAGAGTGATGGTTGTTGAGTGAGAGGGGGGTTAATGATTATTACACAGGGATTACTTTAATTATAGCGTAGCCACAGAATATTTGTTGGTAAATTGTATTATAGCTCTTTATCACATCAAAGTTATTATAAAACACGGGATCACCTCCAAGAGGAACCAAGTTCTGGCTTAGCCAGCTTCGTATCACATAACACTTTTATGCTTTATGAAACTCCCCCCCCCCTGTCCGTGGGACGCTATGCTCTTTACTGATATCAAATACGTATATCATAAACCTCAAGATGGTGTTCCTAGCAGAAGCTTATGTCAACATCATATCATATAAAACATGTTTATGCTTTATTAAAATTGAACCCTCTCCCTCTCTCCCCAAGGGATGTCATGATTGAATGCTTTGAGTTTATACAAAAAATCGAGACTACTGCTAATATAACAGTATATCAATTTAATTTAGTAGCGTATGTTTTGTCCTAGCGTGTTAGTCCATTGTTCATAATACTACATTTTAAAACACACTCGCGTGTGTTTTTTTGTACAGAGGATTGCTGTACCGACTCCGCCTCCGGACATTCTCTCTTAACCGCCAACGCAAGGAAGGTTTCCTCCCTTACTGCACACTAGTAAATACGGTATACAAGTTACGCGAATATAATTGCTGGTTCAAGCATATTTTTATAATTTTAAGTTAAGTATATCCTAGCTTTAGAACTTACATTTGTTGAATAAAGATAGATCTCCACGGCTATGCTGAAATATCTCAAGGCTTAATTGCATTAGCAACGTTTTACGTGTCTAATATTAATGTAATATGTATGATTGTTTGTCTTTATGTCCTTTATAGGCTCAGAAACTATTTGGTCGATCATTATGAGAATTTGTATGTATATGTATTTTTCCACGTAGAAGGTTTATATGCTATGCCCATTGATGTCACCCATCACCAGGCGGCACTGCAAAATATAAAAGTTATCAAAGCGCCTGCACATTATAAACTGCAATTACTGGACAGTTACGTATATTAAATAGCCACACTATTTGAAGGCGCTACGTTTTTATGCATATTTGTCTTATAAATACATTTCTTGGATGAACTTAAAGCTTGAGTGTTAGACCACTTTATAATTAATTACATATACGTGTACAATGTTCTTGATCGTGGCAACTAGGTAAACTTTACATCGGCGTTGGAAATATAATTCACTTGAACCAGAAGTGCACATACACGGGCAAAGCTTACGAAAAGCGTGCGAAATCGCGGGAAACAACTAGTATTAAATGTATTTTTGGCAGGGAAAATTTTAGTGGTACATAGAGATTTCAAATTTTGTCAGCCAGCCTCTTTTATCATAAAACCCCTTTACAGATGAGAAATATATTTACTATCGTTCGCGATTTGTAAAATTTTAACTTCTCCGTGAACTTACTGTGATGGCGAATCCTCAGAATAACTTTAAAATGAGCGGTTTGTTTAACATCCCCCAAGAACTTAAATATCGCGGTTAATCCAGGATATTACAAACTTTGCTCAATAGTTCCTGTAAGTTTGCTCGGCTACCGTCGGTAAATCTTACCCAGCGCACTAATGCTCCGGACATTATACATTCTAACTTCCCAACACGGTTCATCTAGGTCGGTTATGAATTTGTTACGCTACCGATAGTTTTGCAAAGTAAATGTGATGATCGTCTTTGTCAACTTGAGTTAATATGTACAATTCTAACTAATTAAAATTAAAGGACTTTAACGTGTATCATTATTAATCTGTTATCTGAAGATTTAAATGTTACATTTGGTTTGCATTTCCACAGTATATGTTTTCTGAGTAAAACAATAGAGAGAAAATGTCAAAAGCCGATCGAGGCTGGGCTGGCCGCAGTGGGTGCGGTACTTTATTGTGGTTTTGGTGGCCTTACAAAGGATGAGATGAATAGCATATTCAATTTTATAACTGTGATATTAACCTTTGTTTGACTACCAGTATATAATTAACGGTCGTGTTTGTAGAGTACGCGTAGTTAACAAGTTAACTGCGGCAAGTACAGAAGGAGGAGAGGTGTTCGCGCACATGTACGGTATATATCAGGGGAGATGGGAAGTTGTGGGCTGATTTATTGTGGGCTCGTACCAAGTTAACGTCGCTAATTCAATCACAGCACTCTGTGTAGTGGTAGTAGTGGTGGTGGTGGTGGTGGTGGTGGTGGGCCGCGTTCTTTTAGGCTCAGCTGAGTGATTATATCTATTCAGTACTACCAGCTCAGAGAAATTATTTGGTAATCGATATTTTGTAATTAATGTGAGAGAACCGATTTTCATCACGGACTGACGACAATAAAAAAACCGATTTTGATCTTTATTGGGTGCTTATTGCAAATAATAATGCTGTTATTTGTGATTTACATAGAAGGGATCAATATGCTCAGTGTATTTACACTGTATTGTCGGTTTAGTTCCAGTTTACTTTCATTTTATTGCGGCGTCTGGGATCTGACACTGTCTCAGACTTGACTCCTGGAATCTGGAGTCATGTTCGTCTGATGAGATCCAAAGAGAGTCGACGACGAAGAAGCTCAAAACGAAACATTTACATCGTTTCGACATCAGAGATGCCTATAAATGGGTGAATTGTTAGTCTCATTCTCTAATCAGCTGCACAGTTTGGTGCACTACGATGTGATAGACACTGTCTCTAAGCACGGTGGAGCAACCGAGTTTTCTACACATAGTTGGAAGGGTTGATTCAATTGAATTATGAGTTAAGCTCCAGCAACTGGAGGTACTGGTTTTTAGTATACGAATACGCTAAAAACTGTACTTGTCCGTGTAGAGTTTTGTGGTATATTGAAAAATACAATAGAAGCGAGGGCAACAGTGTACTGCAATAATTAATAACACGAGATTGTGGTTAGGAAGACAGCATATTGAACAGTGAGTGTCTGGGGGGAACAATTTAAACAACACCTTTTTTCAAGATTATGTGTTACATATATGTTCCAAAGGCGTAAAATATATAAAGGACCACAAGATTGGTACGATATTTTACTGTATATGTACTGTATTATTAAAAAATCGTGTAATATGTACAACATTTTTAACCACCCATTCACTAATCTCTGAAGCGGGCAGTGTGAGCGACACAGAAAGTGTACACTAGACAGTATAGATCTAATAAAGACGGAGGGAATAGATCTCGTAGACTAGTAGAGCTCTGTGCGGAATCGGGCGGAACAGCAAACCTACACTAGCGCACTCTTGGTTTATCAAGATGAACTCACTGGGTGGGAGTGAAATATGAGTAAAAACATTCCGCTCTCTAGCTTGTTTTTTCTTAAACTGAGTGCACAAAGTGTATGTTATCCACCATCCTCATGGCATTTAAGATCAAGTCAGTTGCTTAAATGTTACGGATGAGAAATATTCAAGTGATAAAAAGACACACAGGAGGATTTAAAGCACCAATGTGAATAGGTCATCGTACAGATAAGTACTGCAGGGTTGTGTAATTGGAAATAGCAAACAATTGATTGATGACATTTGCTGACATGTTGAGGCGACAATCAATTATAGGTTGTCATTTGTCATTGTGAAGTAGCAGAAGACTGGGTTATGACAGATGTGTTGTGTCAAACACCACCGGCTTTGGCGACAATCATTAGTTTAATTCCTATAAAAATATTCTTCTGTCAAAGTTAGATATGTATGTCGGTGGGGAGATCTCGATTAAAATACCATGTTCAAGACGAAATATCTAATTGGATTAGACACATGTGTAGCGGAGTTTAGCAATATTTACTTTTTGATCTTGCAAAGTTTTAACAAAATTCAAATAGCAATATATTTTTCATCTTCGGTGTCGTAGATTACTTCCACGGGGGTGATGAACCATTGATGACTTAAAGGTATTAAGACTCTAGTTATACAGATTTTTTGTTTATAACTAAAACACAACTTTTAGCCGATATATTGTCTCTTAATATTATGTAACAGTTTAAATTCTCATGCCTTTTAAACATTCTCATGTACCTCAATAAAACAGCTAAGAATTTATACGAGTACAAATGTGCCTCAGTTGTATCAGTAAAATAGCTAAGATCTTATACAGCTGTACCTCAGTAAAATAGCTAAGATCTTATACAGCTGTACCTCAGTAAAATAGCTAAGATCTTATACAGGTGTACCTCAGTAAAATAGCTAAGATATAATATAGATAAAGTTATCCTCAGTAAAATATTTGCTGTCCACAACGCGTGTTATAATTGTTTATCTCCATCATTGTGGTATTATATTATAACAAAATACGATAGAACCTTATCTGTAAAATTAATTTTGTATGCTTCAAGTTACATGAGTTTCTAGCAATAGCGCTCCGTGTTTTACAGTAATTGTTGAATCTGATATATTCGTATCAATGACAAATAACATGTTAAATATTGAAGTACTCACGCACAGGTAGTTTTAGTTTGGTTGGATATAAATAAAAGTCATAGTGACCCTATTAAATTAAGTACGGATGAATAAATTAACGAGCAAAACATTTTATCATCCGTTGTGAATTGTTTCTGCTATTACAGATATAACGCAGTTTTATTGAAATCAATGGATAATTTAATTTTCTGACGTCAAAGGTACAATCAGTGTTCTGTTGACTAGAGGGAAATGTGTTCCAAACTGTTATGGCGTAAACAAAGTGTTTTTATCAATCTTTAAAGGTTTTTGTAAATTAAAAATTGGTTATTATTATTTATCACAAAAAATTATTTTATGTGTGCATACTTGTGTATATTATACTTTGATTTATTGTCAAACTGGAAAACGTTTTTTTTTATTTGAAACAATGATTTAAGTTAAACATCGAGATGTATGCATGTTATGTTCGGTACACTTGTCCAAAAAAAGAAGAGATTGTCGTATGAAGATGATTGTCCAATGCTCCGTGTCCATCAGTTAGGTGCCAATTAACCCTTACCACCACGACTATAATGTGTTCCAATTAGTCCCTAAGGGCTTGATCAGACAACGCTAATTTACCACCTGCTGATACCAGAGGAGCCTACGACTTTCTGTCAGATGGACCTGGTAAATTAGTTGTCATTTAGTGTTGCATCAGTGGTCACACAATCCTTAACCACAAGATGTATCTTTGCAACGTTAAATCATTGCATATGTCGATATCCGTTTATGATAAGTTCTTAAGAGTCTGTAGGTATCGTGACACCACTGCAATGTTGGACAAATCCATGTTGAAATTAACCTGATTTATTGAAATTTGTTTGACTTTGTGTACTCTAATTTACCTCAGGAATTCATAAGTTATTTTGTATTCAAATTCAATCGGCCGACTGCAGTTCTTCTGAAACTCCTTTTCGGCCGTTTGAAAGGAATTTAATTTATGCATCCCACTATATTAATCCTCACTTATCTTATTTACCATAGTTTAAAATTTTGTAAACATTTTTCATTATTATTCCAATTTGTGGGTTTTATTTTCCTAGGTTAAACGGTCAGCTTTCTGTGACTGGTTCAGTTTATGGTTCAAGCAACGTAGACGAGTGTAGTGTTGGTATACCATCACCAGTTGGTGGCGTTACCATCTCTGCCCAAGCAACAATGGTAATACAATTGCGCACATCAAATCCCAAGACTGCCAAGGTCCTACTACCTGTTTATAAATCTGTCCGGGTGACCTCAGTTAGCTTTCTACTGGTAAATTGGTATAATGGCGTTGTCTGAGCTGAGAGTCACGCTTTTAGATTCTCCATCAATATCCAGTGTATACAGTACAAACCACAGATGACAACACTGTCCAAAGCGTTATCCAACGGCCAGTCTTATTACTGCAATTGTTGGGCCCTAACGAATTCTATTGACTAGTTACTTACTACTTCAGTGAGACGTTTAATTTTGAGTTTTATTTTATAGAAACGTGTTGTATAAGTTGGTTGGGAATTATAATTGTATTTAATTTAATATTACTTTTTTATGTACATGTAAATGACAGTTGGCATTACTTTTCTCTTAGAAGAAAAATCCTACTTTCCTATGAAGGTAACCCCAAACGGGCTAAGCTTTAGGGGAACCGATTATTTATCAAATTGAACAAAAACATTGTAATTAAAACTACCTACGTAAATTGATTTGTAATATTCATTTTGTTAAATAAAGAATCATTTTTATATTTTAGCCGTCAATTTTACACTCTACGTAATATTTAATTGTGCTCAAAAGTGTACAGTTGGCTCTTCAGAAAAACCAACTCTAAAACAAGTAAAAACGGGTTTGGACTTAAAAGACAAATTTTGTAATTTTAAGACGTTATAATTCGTGATGTCATTACAGCAACTCCGACCTACAATTCATCACTTTAATTTGACGAAAGGTTATTTTTTTTTCAAATCCATAACAACGGTAGGCGATGTTGTCTGAAACTGTTTAATGTTAGATGAGTATTTTTATACGTATACAAAATTGTAAGGTGAAAGGAAAATTGTGTATGGACAGCTGGTGAAAAGTGAACGTAAAAGAGTTTTAACAATTGTTACAAAAATATTTTTGGGTTAATAAAGCGTACAGGGCAACATCGATTTCGACGATGGTGCTTGTCACTCTATGGGGTTTGTCTAGACGTTAGCGGACATTTTTTACACTGGCCTTATGGTTAACCATGATAAAGTCGCACCATTAATCCATTTGTAACAAACTGAGTATAATGGCGGTACTTTACCGTGTGACATAGTAACGTGTGTAAGTTCGTTTTTTGCATGGATAAGAGTGAGTTGTATGGTGGTGCATGTACATCTATAGGGTTTGGCTGAGCGTCATTGAAGCCTTTCACTCAGCAGGGTGGCACAATTTGTCTCTTTTCTGCGGAAGGATGTGAATTCTTTTCTACATTATTGTCGGCCTCTCTGTTCGTAGGAAACGTCAAGAATGAAATGAGGCTATACACTTGATGTTTTGCATACAAACCCACCGAAGCCTGTTATCCCACACGTGGTGTGACGTGCTCGCGTACTCCCACCTTGTAAATATAATAACTCTCGAGTTAGTCGTTTGAAACAGAATAAGGTTTACATAATACAGTTGTTCGTCTCTGGACGCGGTTGACCGCCCGCCAAGGTCAACTGAACAGACCAAGGTAACATGAGTTAACCGCTGGGTATACTTTACCATTCCGTGATGTTTAACTGAATCCCGTCATTTTACTGTAGCAATACAATCGTCTGTTATGTAATGTATTAAATAAGCATAATACACGTTCGGCGTTAGTGGGTGTATGAACTTTACGTATATTATAGATAGTTAAGGAGACCCTGGTTCCGGATTGTGGGCCAACCCCAACTCACCAATCAATGTAGATCCAGCCTTTTTAAGTAGTTTAGTTTTCATTTGTTTCATGCATTTGGAATGTACACACGCTTGGGCTTACTGAGTGCGTTTATAATGTACTATCTAATGTCAAATTAGGGTGTCTCATCTATATATATATATATATATATATATATATATATATATATATATGCAAGTGAGAGATCCGGGTTCGACTCCCGGCGGAGCAAGTACTTTTTGCGATTCAATAAGGCTATTGCCATTTATACAATTTAATGTAAATAAAAGTCGTTTGACAGGTATTTGGTCTTCCGATCATATGTTAGTTTGCTTATTTAAAAAACGCATATGTGACAGATACGGCCAAATACAAAATAATTGAATCGGAAAAAGTAAGCGCTCTGTGGTGTAATGGTAGCACATTCACCCGGCAAGTGAGAGATCCGGGTTCGACTCCCGGCGGAGCAAGTACTTTTTGCGATTCAATGTTTATTGAAATTAAATAAGGCTATTGCCATTTATACAATTTAATGTAAATAAAAGTCGTTTGACAGGTATTTGGTCTTCCGATCATATGTTAGTTTGCTTATTTAAAAAACGCATATGTGACAGATACGGCCAAATACAAAATAATTGAATCGGAAAAAGTAAGCGCTCTGTGGTGTAATGGTAGCACATTCACCCGGCAAGTGAGAGATCCGGGTTCGACTCCCGGCGGAGCTAGTACTTTTTGCGATTTAATGTTTATTGAAATTATATATATATATATATATATATATATATATATATATATATATATATAAAAATGAACGTTTGTGTGTTTGTCCTTTATGGAATCGTAAACTATTTGACCGATCATTACGAAAATTTGTATGTATATTTATTTTTCCATGAAGAAGGTTTCTATGCTATGTCTATTGATGTAACTCGCCTCCAGGTGGCGTTGCCAAAGATAATAGTTTTCAAAGCGCCTGCACATTATAAACTGCAATTACGAGACAGTTAATAATATTTAATAGCCAAACACTATTTGAAGGCGCTAAGTTATGATGTATATTTGTCTTGAAGATAAATTTGTGGTTGAACTTGAAGCTTGAGTGTTAGACCACTTTATAATAAAACAGATGTACGTGTACAATGGCTATAAATATATACAGATTTTCTTGATCGTGGCAACAAAGCAAACTCTACATCGGCGTTGGAAATATAATTTACTTGAGCCAGAAGTGCACATACACGGGTAACGCTTACGAAAAGCGTGCGAAGCCGCGGGAAACAGCTAGTTTTGTATATATTTGTGATTGACATCTGTTTTATTTCTTTAAATGCGCCTAAAGAAATAAAACGACTAATAGACTTTCTAGTTTTCAACATGGTGGTAACATATAAGTTTAAACATATGAAGTTGAGTTATATGTGAGACAGATTCATTAAAAGGCGTCAGCACTAATTTTTCATCAGTAGATTATTACATTGTTGGGTCACAATGCAGGGTTTCTTAGCTGTCCACAAATAGATTGGGATTGACTTTGTTGCCTCGGGCATGTTGAAAGGTTGCGTTGAAGGATGTCTTTATTGAAATAAAATTACCTGGTTGGATAATTTTAGTGTTGAAAAGATTGACAATCAATTGTTATATTTGATCTTATTTCAGGATTATTGTATCGAATATGAATTAAATTCAATATTTCAATAGTTTAATTTAATTTATAAAAAATATTTTAATATATACCTTTTTTAGTTTGGATATACGGGTTGGTTGGTTCTTCCAACACGAAAACTACTGGAATTTGTAAAATAATATGAACGTATTTCTGCATGTCCCATTTAAAGTCTTAGACATGTTACAATTGCTTAAAAGCCTGAAATATTTGTTTATATGTAATACTCTGAAATTAATAAAACTTCCTATTTCAACATGTACAGTTAAAACACTGTCTTTTTAAAGTTAAAAAAACTATTATCAAATGTCGATCCCTTACCTACTTACTTATAAACAACCTACCTTCTATCCTAGCCTTACCCCTAATCTCCCTATCCCGTTTGCGAGCATCTTCCAATGACATCACTTAACCATTCACAATCTACCTCCTATCCTAAAATACCCACCACCACACTATCCTGAGATTATCCTGAGATTTTTATCTTCCAATGGGATCACTTACCCATCCACATCATACTTCCTATCCTAACCGATCAAATGTTTAAAAATCAACTCCGTTATATATGGTCAAGAGAAACGTGGTTTTCGTTCAAATGTATGTAATTTTAAAGTATATTAATATTTCATATACACAAAATCTACCGACTGTTTCTTACTAAGCCGGAAGGACTGTATTTTATAAAATGTTTGAGTGAAAGAATTTCTTCGGAGGGAAAGATGTTCTGCAAATTCTCCAAGGAAACCAGAGAGAGGTTGAACCAAGTGTTGCATGTAAATTTATGTTGAAATATTTTCCCTAATCACTTTATGAGGCCGAAAACAGCGATAACAAGACTCACGAGTGAAATCCTGTTTGTACATTTTCGACGCGGCTGCTGGAGCACAGAGACACGGTGATAATGAGCTCCTGTAGCGACAAAAGGCGAAGGTTCACGTGTCTCAGGTCCCGGCACACAAGGTACAGGAGACGCTCAGATATAATTATATTAACAACGAGGTAATGTATCACTTGGCAAACACGGGAGACGCGGCTACTGGAGCACAGAGACACGGTGATAATGAGCTCCTGTAACGACAAAAGGCGAAGGTTCACGTGTCTCAGGTCCCGGCACACAAGGTACAGGAGACGCTCAGATATAATTATATTAACAACGAGGTAATGTATCACTTGGCAAACACGGGAGACGCGGCTGCTGGAGCACAGAGACACGGTGATAATGAGCTCCTGTAACGACAAAAGGCGAAGGTTCACGTGTCTCAGGTCCCGGCACACAAGGTACAGGAGACGCTCAGATATAATTATATTAACAACGAGGTAATGTATCACTTGGCAAACACGGGAGACGCGGCTACTGGAGCACAGAGACACGGTGATAATGAGCTCCTGTAACGACAAAAGGCGAAGGTTCACGTGTCTCAGGTCCCGGCACACAAGGTACAGGAGACGCTCAGATATAATTATATTAACAACGAGGTAATGTATCACTTGGCAAACACGGGAGACGCGGCTGCTGGAGCACAGAGACACGGTGATAATGAGCTCCTGTAACGACAAAAGGCGAAGGTTCACGTGTCACAGGTCCCGGCACACAAGGTACAGGAGACGCTCAGATATAATTATATTAACAACGAGGTAATGTATCACTGGCAAACAAAGGGACAGGGCGCTGTGTCTACGTTTTCTCTCACTACAATACCCTCGCTATCAGTTAGTCCAAAACATTCCAACTACTACACGAGTGATGGTTTCTTTGCAATCATATCATTACAGCACTTTTATCACACCGATTTAGTTTTATTTTCAGCATTTTAGTAAGCCTCCGACAAGTTTAACGTTTCTTAATATAAATGTATATATGTATCATAGTCCGCGCTTAGTTTCGCATGACATTCGCATGAAATACCTGTAGGTGTTATCCAATTATTGATATTGGTATATATTAATTCATAGAACACTCAACAATAATTTCAGTACTCTTCTTATAGCAGTACCTGAATTTGTAACAAATAATGAATCATCATTATTAATTCCCGATGCAAGAACGTAGCCAGGAAAACATTTTTTGGTGGAGAGGGGAGGAGTCCAGACAACTGTTATTTTCCCATAGTGGACAGAGAGTAAGGTCCCATTTTATTCCTTAAAAAGTTCTTAACCCGTTTCTTTTTGAGCACGATCTTTCAGCAGTACATGTCAGTAATACTGAATTATTTAAATAATAATAATCGTTTACTAAAAAAGTAATTGAAAAAATTTAAAATTCGGGGGGGTCCAGGACCCCCTTTACCCCCTTGCTTGCTACGTCCTTGTCTTGATGGTTTCGAGTCCATTCCAGTACATGAAGTGAATTAGGCGAGTCCGGTGGTTGGACAAAGACGAAAATGAGTTATGTCTACTCGTCGGGATAATACCGACATTAAATCACAATAAGCTTCCACAACTTCGTGAGATAGAATTGTACGAGTGAGTATTATTTTCCCTCAGGATGAACAGCGTCGAACATATAACACCTCTTTCCTTGGACATTATAAAAGTTACAATAATTATAAAACGTACAATGATGTCGAAACGGGTCGCTGATATGTATGACGTTGAATGACGGAATCAGAAGTCAGTCTTGTTCCTACGAGACTTATCAAGTTTGAACCAATGAATGTGCAATGACAATTAGGGTATTAGAGTATTTTGCTTTCGGTTATCCTCAAATTGTAAAACAGTAAAAAATAAAATGATACTTTGGTACTATCTGGAGGCTGTCCATATGACTACTTGTTATTACACAATTTAAGTAGATTTAGATTAGATTATCATAAATATGTTACTAGTTATACCAAAGTAGTTAACCTTTAGAAGCGCCAACGTGATCTGAGTTTGAATTTGGGTACTATCTCGAACGTGATACGACGTCGGATAACTTAGTCGATCAGGGACGTGATCTGAAGTCGGGAAAGTACCGATTAGAAATGCCCCGGGCCATCAGCGAGGGTTTCAGTGGTGCCAACGGCGCACTTCGCGAAAAGAGAAAAACTTCCCTCGAGATAGTACCTACATTCAAGGTCAGATCACGTGAAATCTCATAAATCTAATGGCCCATTCATGTAGCCTAAAAACAAATAGTAGATAGGGATAGAATTGCTTCCGGATAAATGCCACAGTACCAAAGAAACGTAATAAATCAGCCTTCTGCATTGGTTTTTGTTATAAGTTATGTGATACACTCGAATAAAACCGGTAGCTGTATGGAATTACTTTTTATAATATATGGTACAAGCATTAAATAAGCCTGTGTTTTTCGCAAATCACAAGCCAGTATTAAATAAGGAATTCTGATTAAAGGTGATAAAATACAAACATTTGAATACCATTAGCTGAAGATAGTTAAGTCGGGAAGATCGTGAGACGCTACGAACGTTGTAACTGCGACGTACTTACGTGGCACCGTAAAGCAGCTCTGAAATGTGTGGCTGGGGGTTTGCAGTAAAAGCATTGTGGTGTATCAGGTGAGCTCTTCGCTCCAGCGGCGGTGCTTTACTGCTTTGATTTATTGTGTCGCCGCGTCCGCTGCACCAAGTGAACTCTTAAGAGGCGGGATTACACGGCTTGTTCCGTTTGTGTTTTCAGCTTCGTGAAAAGACTTCACGAAACACAATAGACAAGGCACTAAAGCTGTGTGGATTATCGTTGAACATTCGTTCATATTAGACAGCACTCTTTTCCATGTAGGGAAAGGTGCAATGAAACGAGTCAGTTCAGCTCCCAAAAAACAGTGACAAATCGACCATTGATGAACGGCGAGGAATTAGATAACTGAACCATGTTTAGCTTGTGACCTGCTATCAGTTCGGTGTGCCGCTCATAGATAACGCCAGTATCGTTTACCTGCTGTCTGGCTCACGCCATATTCCCTCCGTTCTGCCACAGACCATTATAAGTGCTAATGGGCATGACTAGATGTAAGTACTTCCTACTAAGAGCCAGCATTACTGGCAGCCATCTTGATTTTAGTCCCTCATGAACCATGTTAAACGTCAATTAAATTTATTACCTATATGATGTTGGCCGATGTAGGTTTATTAACTATAGAAGATTTCGCATTTTAAAGATATGATTTAATGCGCATCCAACCGTATGTTGGGGTTTTCAATTTTTTATTGGTTATACAGAAAACATCTCTGGTACTTTTGTATTTCATTGTTTAAATATTCGAAAGGATACACATTACAGGCTTTTATACACGCATTACTTATTTTTTTTAGCGAAATAGCTCTTATGAATCTTCGACAAAAAATAAAATTATAAGTGTTTGAAGTTTAATATTGTTCTTGCGGGACTAAAATGAAGATGGCTGCCATTAAAGCTGGCTCTTAAGTTGCATCTAGTTATGCCCATTAGCACTCATAATGGCGAAAGTTGCTTCACTTAAGCTACTGCAGACGGCTCTTAAGCTGATGTGTTTTAGGGTTGTCAACTCACCATTTGTTTTTCAAAAAATAATTCCGAACCAACTATGGCTAAATTCATCACAGTTGTTGTGAAGGTCAGAATGCATAAAACACGCGTAATATAAAATAATTTGTTTGTAAATAAGCGTATGTACAAGTATGTTTACCTATATGGAAAACACAGTTTATATTTTTCTTTAAAACTAACAGGATCTGTCAAAACAGGTTGTTAAGTCATTTGCGTGTGCATGTGTAGAAGCGTAAATGAAACAAAAGTGAGTTAATGAAAGTATATTTTGATTTGTATAAATTGCCTTTATCACGTTAAGTGATTCACAGCGTAACCACGGTGGGAAGGGTCGATTGAATGCGAATGTTCAGTTCGGCTCCATTGCTTTTTCCGCATAGTGCAGCGTCTGAAATCTTTCGCTGTTCAACTCGGTTGCTCCCCCGTGCTTTGGTAACGTGTCAAACGTCTTAGTGCACTCAACTGTGCGCCTAACAATCAAGCATTCCTCTTCATCTGATTTTGTAAACTAAGTGGTTCTTGTGTCGAAACGGCGCAAAAGCTTCTTTGTTTTTGACTTCTTCGGATGGACGATGAGGAGTCAAGACTGTGACCGCGTCAGATGTCAGACGCTTCACTAAGTGGAAGATGAAATGGAGCTCACAATTCGTATTTTTAGGTGATTGTTGTCTCAAACGTTTCGTAGGCTCGTTCCCCAGCGGGGATCACTTCTGGCTGATTTATATCTTCCGGTTGAACCCACCACTGAGCACAGCAAAAACCGATGTGTCACTCAAATCTGAGCAGCCTTATGGCTATCCTGGAGCGGCACATCACTAACCGCAAATGTCGAGATTCTGGGTTGCAATGGTAATTCGATAGGTCTAGTTTAATGCAGGAGATGACTGTTATAGTAGTTCTTGCTAGCCTCAACAAGGGTGTACCACCCCTGCCTGCTTTGACTGGAGAGGTTGCTTCAGAAGCTTCCCCTTCTTCGGGATGGACATGACTTTGAGATAAGTGCCTTAATTCTTCCCCATAGATATCGATAGGAGGCGGCCCTTACCCATCCTGAATATCCTGTCACTCCGGAAGCAGCGCTATGGTTCTTATAGGACTAAGTGCAATTTATAACCTTCTTGTCATAACAAAAACAAAATAAAGGTCGGTTGAACGGTGATAATTGGTGAAATTATTCAAATGTTTGTACCTACGAGTGTATTTAGAGAGGGTGAAAGGTACAAGCAGTAATATGGCTTCTCCGTGGAACGAAACGGTGCGGCCGGTCAGCAACCATATGTGGACTCGGCTACTCCGCGACCTCCATTCATCTCTGTAGTGAATGTTACGATGGAGAGCTACTACGAGTAGAGTACTAGAGGAGTTCTACAACACTGCCAATACGCGATGTTTGTCAGTTTGTTTTTCCCTCTCTTTCCCACCAGTGATCAGATCATGTAGCCTTCTACAATTCACTAACATGCTACAGCCTTTTACTTTCATTGGCGTTGGATCATATTTGACTACTATTTATTTAACAAAACTTTGATTTTTATGTACTTCATTCAATAAATTTGATAATGTTGATGTTAATGATTATTTAGATCTAAAATATTTTGTATAAAAATACATAATGGAATAAATAGTTGAAGGAAACATTTTTCACATTCGTCTAACCGAAGCTGATTTATGAAATAAAATCCTTATAAATATGGGCTTGAAATTACTGCATTTCTTTGATTATGGACTCTTAGACAGTCTGCCAAAAATATGATTATGAGATTGAATATTTCCTGGGTACATTGCAAATGGAAAGGTGACCAGCTGCATAGTTTCGTATGATTTAAATTCAAGCTTTTGTAAAATACCTTTGTACGTCCTGTACCCAGTGCTTTGTTGATCACGTCAATGATTATGTTAAAAGGTAACTACATTAATATCGGCTCCATTCTTAATTCTAAATGTATCCTTCCCAGGATTTGAATTTACGTTCTACAAACAAATGGAATTCGCCCTCGGGCAAAATATTTTATGGAATAAAATGTAACAGAGGGTACTTCGTGAGGGCTTTAAATTCAAAACGACAGAAGTATATTGCAAAAATAATTTACATACAATGTGGACGTTCTAGTATTTCTGCGGTGGTTTAAAATGGTGGCATTGATGTTAGGTTACGAAAATAATTTGTTATATCAATCTTATATATATAGCCCTTTAAGATAACCTCCCTGAATGCAAATAAAGTAGAAAATCCTTTTTTATTCTGTTGAGAAGTACTGAAGTACAGGTTGACGGTTAACTGTCTAGGGTGTACTAGAATAAACAAAAGTGTCATTAATGGACTCCTGGGAGTTAAGAACGCTTTTTAGTTGTATATTTATGCAAAATGTACTTAAAAACATTTAAAATATCAACATTTATTACGTTATTATTCCTATTGTTTTATAATTTTTTCTTGGCTTTAAAACTGTACATTCTGTTCCATTTTGCATGTTGGTAAAGTATAACTTTTTAAACATAGGTACATGCGAAGTGCTACTACACATTTAGTGCACTCATAAGCATGTTGGATTTGTACACAAAAAGCAGAGTTTTGAATATTTATTAATTTTTTTATAATCATTTTGTCACTAGAAGTCAGCACCGTATATAAATAATCAATACATTGCAAGAACCAAGAATTGCATATAAATGGACTTGGCTCGAGAAAATGACAAGACATTGGCAGCAAAGCTGTGATTATATGTTCTTTCAAATTATTAGTCAGAACCGTACATCAGTAATTGCTGTAATGATTTCACAGTCTAAATAGTACTGAAGCTATAGTGTATTATTTGAAAAAGCCCATAATTAGAACCGTCATTAACCTTTTGGTATAAAACGGATATAACAGTCAGTACCCTTTTGGTATAAAACTGATATAACCGTCAGTACCCTTTTAGTATAAAACTGATATATCCGTCAGTACCCTTTTGGTATAAAACGGATATAACCGTCAGTACCCTTTTGGAACTACTTTCAGCTACTCCTCAACACTAACTAGTATAAAATCGATTGGGTAGCATTATGAAATTGTAATAATTTTCATGTATCTTTAACCTCATTTGAAGTAGGCCATTTAATACGCGCTGTAACCCATACAGTGCTCATCATCGTGATGGGATATATAAGAGTACGGTTCAGTGCAGTGACTCGTAAACCACAATTAACCGGAGCTCTAGAGAGCCGACCATTACCGTGATGAGTTAGCCTCTTGCTGCACATAAAAGTGTTCTATCCCACCTATTTTCCGTGTCTACTACACTCTTCTAATCACGGCCCGGTCTTCATAATCCTATAGTAAATGAGTTTTAGCGGATCGTGATCATCTAGAGCCTGCGATGTGGATTATGACTATCTCGCGCCTTGTTGCATTTTCCTCCGTAAACACTGTACTGGGCAGCAGTGCTCGTTGTATGAATATATTAGAGGCCACCTTATAAACCCAGATTAACCTGGCTCCCAGGAGAATGTTATTACTGTACGACAAGATTGGCTGATCTCCTCTGTAAAGCAAATTAAGCCCTATAGCACATATATGTAATCCTGCTTTATTCGTGTAGACATAATGCAAGATAGTTTCGTCAAGTAAGTTATAAATACAATCTTGTCTCTCATAGAACTTTATTTCTGTTTAGTATTCATTGAAGCGAATAAATTGTAAACTTATTTCAAGTTCAAAAATGTTAAATTTTAGAACTATTGTAAATGGGTTTACTTATTTTCAAGGCTTCCATCAATTCTGGCACTCCACCAAACACCGTCTTCCCACTGGTCATTGATACCCAATTAGCAGAATTCTAGAAGAATCGTTTGTTCAAAACAGTCATGAGGGCCAACGCTCACTTTTGTGTTAACTCTTTTACATCCAATAGGCGGTCTAGAGCTCATATAACGGTCTAATATTTCCAGATCCGATCAAAGAACGCTGATATTAATTAAAATTGATTTATTAGCTTTACAGCACTAGCTATTTTCCGCGGCTTCACACGCTTGACGTAAGCTTTGCACGTGTATGAGCACTTCTGGATCAAGTGAATTATATTTCCAACGCCGATGTAGAGCTTGCCTTGTTGCCACGGTAAAGATAATTTGTGTTGTTTATAGCCATTGTGCGCGTACATGTACTTTATTATAAAGAGGTCTAACACTCAAGCTTTAAGTTCAACCATACATTTATCTTAAAGACAAATTTACATAATAACTTAGCGCCTTAAAATAGTGTTTGGCTTGTTAAAATACGTAACTGTCTCGTAATTTCAGTTTATATTGTGTAGGCGCATATACAACTTGTATCTTTTCCTATCCGCCAGTGGCGAATAACAATGGGTATGACCATATCATATTAACCTTATCTGTGAAAAAATATATACATGTACAATTTTTCATAATGGTCGGTCAAATAGTTTCTGAGTTTATAAAAGACATACAGATAAATATTAATTTTATATAAAGAGATTAGAACTGCGTGTTGTAATTATTATATAAATCGATTAAAATATAATGTACCACTGAAGAAAAATTAGTATTGGGAAGAAGAGAGTAAAACTCAGGTACGAAATAATGAGTTGATTTATACCGACATGGATCTGTTATGATTATTCCTGCAAATAATTTGTGACATTTAATTTCTTTCTTCCCTTTTGGTATTTTTGTTTTGTTTTGGTCATTAGCTGAAATTCCAACCTGTTAGATTTCTTCTCCGTGTTGTGGATCTTATTTATTTTGGGTTCTGTGAGGGTTTCTGATGTCAAGGTTGTTTTCAGAGTTTTTCATGGATGTACTGGCTTCCAATCTGCAACAATAAATAGCACAATTAAACAGTTTCCAGACGATTGATTGTTTGTAATTGTGTTTTAGTTGTTGTATTCCTGTCTCTGATTTGAATATTTCCTTCGTGTTGTAAACGTTTATCCGTATTTTCGTGGGTTTACGTGTTCGTGTCAGGGAAGTATTCTTTGGTACAGGATGTTCCAAGATGTTTTATAAGCACTTAAATGTGGAATTTTGTTGTTTCGCTCGTATTTTATGTTGAAAGGGCGTGTTAAGGGAGCTTACATACGATGGTGCAGGTCTCGCTCTCTGCGTTTCTATTTTATTTATTTCCTAGTGTTCTGTACCATGCCGGTATCGTTACCTTCATAGACAAATGCCAGTCAGGCACTTCCAGATGTGTACGCATTACCAACATTCACGTTGTCCCAGTTCGTTTAGTTCGCTTTCCTATTCACTTTTGACCTTTCGCGTTCAGTTTAATTGAGACTATATTACATGTCATTAAGCGATGAGAGTATTTATAGTTTTGTTAAAGATTACGTTTACTGTTGAGTTCACGAGTTGAAACGTAGTGTAGCCAGACGTAAACAAGTTGTTTGGTGTTTCATTTAGGGGCGCAGCGCTGCTGTAGAGACCACTGCCATTGATAACTTAAGTGATAGCGACCAACTTGACAGCTAATAGAGATACTATAGAGATACTGTGTGCGTTTTGATTGAGCCATTATTGGTCGCCGACAACGGTCTACACTGTATATCACTTGATTGTTTCTATCGGCCTCGGCATGTTTTATTTGTTTTGTTCGGCGTAACACGATCGTTTTGCGTTTGAGTTGGAGCCAACCCCGCGCCTAGAAGTGATATTTGATCAATTTCATCGAAACCTCAGGAGACTTTTGAGTGTGTTAATAAAAAGTACTTCTAGTAGTATATTCTATCTTTTGTATTTGCGTAACTATAACTTAACTCATGGGTAAAAATAAAAACGTATTCATCTAAATTCAATAGTATCTTGCGACCAAATTTCATAAAATTCTGTACTTGTTATTAGAGAATGATACAGAAAATCTTTAGGCCATCATGTTTTTTTGATACTTCAAACAGTAAAAATCTACTCTTTTGGGTTTTGGTTTGTGATCTAATTGTAAAATAATACAAATTTAAGGAATTATTTTTATCCTATTTGTTTTATTTTAGATTCAGGTAAATTCAACAAAACTTGTCTCACACTTTTAATGAGTAAAATCATTTTAAGGATGCTCAATTTGTCTTATATTCCCGAGGATTTGATCTACAATTATTTAACATAATAGACTTGTAAGAATCTTACATTCTCTGCCGGTCTGCTGGGCTGACCGCAAGAGTGTAAATCATAACTTTGAAATAATGTATGAAATAGTTAAGATTTTAGAATTAAATGATAGAGTAATGAATCGATTAAGAAAATAATAGAAATTATCTATACGAATCTGACTGCGTTATTTTTTTAAGATATAGATGGACTGGATTGTTGACAAATCTGTTAGTTCCGATTATAAAATGAAACATATGTTGACCGGTTCATACTATATACATAGAACTCATCAATCTTCTACTTTACTACTTGTATTTGGAAATGTACTGGACACGCAGGGTTATCAGCGATAATTTCAAAAAATCCAGCGAATTTGCATTTTATGTTTTACTGTATATGTGTAAATGATGCCATAACGATAAACGATAAGAGACTGACAATATTTCGTTATATCGGTTTTAACTAAAAATAATAATGTTATAGGAAAGGTTCTGGTAATGTTAATATATCTAATTTTTGAGGCAAGCAGAGAGTGCATTTAGGACTAACCTGAAACCCCTTTGTATTAAATAGAAAATACATGATTGTAAACTTCGGGTATAAACTGTTTTTCATGAATTAGTGATGCAGAAGATAGCAGTAAAGCAAATGTTTACAATTTCTTGATTGTTCCGAACGAAACATTTTACAAGAAGAGAAGAAGTATTGAGCTTTATGAGGAAGTACATTCTTGTCTTTGTGATGCCGGGAGACATAAGGGATCATGAATAATCTAATCCAGAGATATGGAAGGAGATGATGTATTCAGCTGTCAGACGTCCACACAAGATACTGTTGTAGATTGATGCCGGCAAACATTTCATTTCACATACTTGTATCTGTGACATTTCATAGATGATGAAATGTTTATTAGCAGATGTAAAGATTACCCCCACTATGCTTATCTTAAGTCTTCAGATTATTATAAGGTAATGTGTAAGACACACGGCGGTCTTAACAAAATCACAAGAATAAAATAAAATATATCCAAAGCACTAATTTAAAGTTTTTTGTTATTTAAAAAACAATTCCTTTTTTGTCTTAAAACAGTGTTTTGACGAGTATTCGTAAACGTCTCCAAGAAAAAATCGATGCGGACGAAGGTGTTGGCTGGACCATAGTAACAAACTCATTCAGTTCAGTTACACTCTTACTCTACAGGAAATCCGTGTATTTTCTGAAATAAAATTAGGAGTGAGTAGAGTATCAGTAAGGTTTAGAAAAGTTAGTTGTCAATTAGTTGAAGTATCATCTGAAATAATACTAGAATAGTTTGTTTATACCTTGAAAACCATGGGAAAAGGTTTTCATTTAGAACGAAAACGTGGAAAATGTTAAGTCCTCTGTGCTTTTTAGCCGCTACATTTATTTTGTAAAATATCTTATGAATATTAATACACGTTTAATGCATTGGTGTAATTAAATATCTTTTTCATAAATACATAAACGTAAATGTATACACATTTTATTACATATATTGTCATTTTCTTTGCGTTTTACTACTATATTTTCCTATAAGAACCATTCTTTAAATAATGGAAAGGGTTACATCCTTATCATTACCGGTACTGAATAATTTATCAATTTGAAACGTACGCGTAACGTTTTTGTTCGTGGAAACATAAACTTGATGGTTTCATTAAGATAAAGTTTTTTAGAAGTTCTTAAATGAGAAACATCGATTTTACAGCTATTTTAATTTATAGATGCTTTACTAACGAGTTTTTCAAACACGTCTGCAACAGACACTAAACTTGGTTACGTGAGAACAACCCGAGTTTAAATTCTAATTGGAGAGACTTTCTTCAATTCCGTCCACAAATTGATTTTAAATTGAGACTTTAAACGGAGCAACTGTGGTAAAACGAATTTAAAGCAGATTTAATTCCTGGTAATTCGATAACACTAATCTGACAGTAGCCGTTACCTTCCAATTGAAATTGTACTTGTAAAATGTTCTTCTGTTTTTGTTGTAAACGTTTTGATAACATTATAGACAAACGTTATATGTCAAATTTGAGAAAAATGTCTATTAACTCAGTTACTGACTTGTATTGATTATTAATTAACCTGTGGTTGAAAAATGCTCAGTGCACAAAATCTACGGTTGTAATATTCGTCGTAAACTGGATAGCGGTCAACCAATAGGCGTGCTTGTTTCAGTTACTCTAGGTCACGTGACACCTCCCATTGACTACTGGTAGTGCGTCCCTTACGCGCAAAGTTGTGTTCTCCTTGCTTTCTGGCTACGTCAATTCTGAATTTAACGCATGCTCTTATTCAAGATATTTTAATTTAATAGTAACTTGGCAATTTTCATACTTATTATTGTATTTTAAAATATTGCCAATATTATGTACACAATAAATACGTAATATTGTATTCCAAAGTACACGTCGTTGGGACGCAACTTGTTTACCTCTTGTTTGATCACCAGCAACTATAACATAGCAGTTACCCGCGACTTCGCAGGAACATTTTGTAGGTTTTTTACCTGTAAGAGCACTTCTGTTCTGAGTGAATTATATTTCCGACGCCAATGTTGAGTTTGCGTTGTAGCCACGATCTTGAAAATACCGCAAAAAGTTGATATTTATGGTCATTATGATTTACTTTGTTCTTAGTATGTTTTGTTCAATACATAATTTTGCCTTTTTTCCGGACCAAGAAAATTTATATTACATATCGGAGAAGCATACTTATGTCAAAAGTGAACGAGTTTTATATCAGTCTTTGAATTTATAGTAGAAGTTAGATAATAACATTGTCTGTTAGATCTAATACTTAATATTCGTTAAAAATGTATGGTTAAAAGTATATTAACAATGACAGTAAGCTTTTGTTTTAGAACATTTAGAGCTGGAATTGGTACATTAGTTAAAAAGCACAGTCTAGCAAACTTACATCTAGCATACTTGTTGCCGACTACTTCAAAGGCAGTCTTCGGTGTCAAATTCTGACCATCTAATATTTTAGGACATTTTGTAAGGTACATATTCGCTGAAATCTAAAACGGCGAAAAAATTAATGGTTATTTGTTTTCACTATAAATGTAAATAAATTGAAAATAATAAACAATGTTTACACAGAACAGTTGATTACAATTGACAGGCTCATTCAATTAATATTACACAACTTTAGAGACCAAAAAGGGATTTTTCGCTATTTTAAAGACCAGTAGGGCGTAGCCCGGAGGGATTTTCGAAATAAGAATAGATCTATATTCATCCCAGGAACCGAAGAACGTCCATGTAAAATATCAGTACAATCGGTTGAAGTAGTTTACGCGTGAAAACAAAACAAATAATCAAAGGCACTTTTGCATTTTTGTAATATTGTTAGGATGTGAAGATTGAAATAATTGTAGCTGTATTAGTTTATGACCTAATTTATGTTCAAGGCAAATCAAAGAGTTAAATAAGATTGTGGGACATAGGTTTGAACGATCGGATTGCAGTATGTTGCATACTGTTTATCTGAATTAAAGCGTAGCCTATCACTTGACGAGTTGCAAAAATGTAATTTTTGTCTGTCTGTCTGTCTGTCCGCCCGCACGGTTTCTCGTGGACGAACTGACGTAATAGACTTGGAATGTTGCATGAAGCTTCATTTCTACATAAGCAACATAGAGTTCGATGATGATGCATGTTACTCCGTGGATTTCGCTTTGTGATGGCAAATATTTTTACATTGGTCTCATTGGAAAACTTTATAAGCAAATAGAGAAAGAAAGAAATTTGAAAGGAAATTGAGTACCAAAATTTAATTTTTAACACGTGACATAACATTTTTATAACTGTTCTCGAGATTCTAGAGAAAGACTTTAGCTATAGACTTGAAATTTGGGGAATTTTAAAATATAATTATTATTTAATTTAAATTATTTGCAAAGAGGTGTGATAAGTGATCTAAATACCAATCGAAATGTATGGAGAGTGCCCCAAGCGAGAACGTTGATGTAAAGGAAAATGTCAGTCAATTTCCTGAAGTGTCAATGTCGTTCACGACGGGGGTGATGTTCCGATACTATCTCCGTTTCTCTGTACAGTTTTATGGTCGATCTGTTAAAATAGTGGGTGTTTCTTTGTTTTACTTGCATTTGCACAGTGTATAAATGTATCGTGTTGATTTATAATTAAATTAAAATTTCATTCACTTGTTTGCGTAAGTGTTTTACGTGTAAATCAAGAGACTTATATCGCCATTTCTTGTGTTTTTACTAATAGGTACAGAGATTGTAAATTAAATGTTGTTCAAGTATAATTTTTTAAGTAAGTCGACTTATTTGTTGGCAATATAGGTTACTCAATAGTAACGAACGTATGAATATTAAATTGTCTATTTAATTTAACAACATGAAGGAAATGTGGTTTAAAAAAGCATTAAACAGACAAATTTCTCGTACAATAAACTATTAATATAATCTCGTGTAGTCTATATGACATGGAATAATTAAAGAGCAATATCGTAAAATTGCTAATTTTACATCATTGGCTGCAAATATTTATTATGGATAAATTTAATTTTGTGAAATTTATTGATTTATTTTTTTTATTTATTAGTTTACTTTTATATAGACAAATACATTATTTTAAACACAGCTAGCAATTCGTGGAACTCGCGTTTAATGTGAACACGGCAATGTGTTGTTTTTAAACCCTAAGAAAAATATTGCATTTTTGACTAAGGTTGTATATGTCGGTTTGTGCATTACTTTATTAGGGCTATCACTTATGTTTCGCTGATTTGTGAAAGAAATATTGATGTTAAGAGCAAAAGTTTTGTTGACAGTGATCCGAAGATATCGTGTACAGACTGACAACGGTGTCTTTGATGTCTCATTGCAGTTTTAACACACTGTAATGATTAAACGGTAGTGCCTGATGTAAATCTCTTAAGGAGTAAAAATGATTTGCTACATTCTCTAACAGGCGGTAATGGCCACTCAAGATGCGCTATCAAATCCAAGAAACCAGATAATTCTGATGGGTTCGTTGGGGATTCCGGGATGGTGTCGCCGAAACGATGCTTGAGATTCAATGAACACATCAGGACATCGCTTATCAGGACTCAGACAAACAAATACAAGCAATACAGCCCCTTTCATTTGCTATGTTCGTTTCATATCTGCTGTAACGTGCATGTGTGCAATTCAATGTAATGTTCTAAAATAAATGTTTTGTTACAGGTACTTACTCACCTGACATGCAGATAATTCTGGTAATGTATTCCGTATACCGTTGTCATAAAATGGATTTTTCATATTTTTTATTTGATGGGCTTTTATTAATTATGTGGAAAATTAATGTTTAGGGTGGTATTTAGATAATTGCAGAACACATTTCTAAAAAAATAGTTAGAATTGAATCTTTCAAACAGCATTAATTGCAGTATATTATTACGAATTGCAATTATATAATTATAAAGCAGTGTGTCGTTACTAAAATTTACCAATGTTTGTCAGAATACGCGCTGTGCATACACCAAGTGGGGGATATAATTTATTATTGATGTCCTTGTTTTAAAGACAATTCTGTTTGTGAGCTTAACTATAACTTGACTAAATATCCGTGTGAAGACAGTTGAGTTTCAGATTGTTTTAGATTTCTAAGCCAAGTGAAGCAATTTAAATGTAAAACAGCAAAACTGGTTATGTAGACATTGCGGAGAGCACAAGCAGACAACCTAAGTGCTTGCAGCGGAATGTAAACGGGTGGGGAGGGGGGTAAAATAGCCTGCAGCGAAGCAATAAGACAACATTCAAGTGTTAAGTGCAAATTGGTTTGAGGAAATGTAAATTAAAATCTCGAGCCATCGTAAACCAAATGACCATTTGGCTTTATCGCAGCTCAAGATATTTCTAATTGAATTGTCGATTAAGTGATTTATTCTGCTAGGCTTTTATACTTTATTAATTTAGACCGTGGCAACAGGTTGGGCCATTTCGTGGAATGTTGGGCGCAGGCCGAATGCGAATTATGCAGAGACAGCGCATTAAAGTCTATTTTGTGAATTCTACAAGTCATTTGATGGTCTTCGAATAATCCAAGCGCATGAGGAAGACATATAATCTTACATGAGGTATTTTAATTTGTTGGAATGAAGCGATACTCAGTAGTAAACTGTATACAGAAGAAAAGCATTAGCATGCTGACAATATGGCCGACCCGTCCTCGTGCGGAACATAAACCATTCCCTTCTGTTTTATTGTCGCAGTTACCGGTACAGTTGGTAGCCCTGACGAACGATCACGTAACGTTTTAACGTGAACTGGAGAGTCCATTTTATCGGTTCGAAAGAGAGGAACAAATTGTTTTTATAAACAATTAAAAGCCGTTTTAAAGTCAGTACAATGCTCGTGTCACGGTTAACGTGTTAAACAATGTATTCTGTAGTTAGAGAAGTACCATGGTTTAAGGTACATCATCGTATACATGTACCCGGATGGATGGGTTTTGTTACGGAAAAGACCTATAATAGCAATGTGTTAAATGAATTTCAGTTGTGTTGGATTGGTATGGATTAATATACGTTTGGTGTGAATTGTGTGGCAAAAATGCGACTAATATTTGGGCACAAAAACAGAAGAATCTATGAAACGCTGTTGGACCGCATGACCAAACCTGTATACTATAAAACTGGTGGAATGATAATTTCGAAATAGTAATATCCATCCTGTAACCTATCTAAAAAAACATTCAAACTAAATTCACAACCGCCCTGTTAAAATGTATTATTTTGTTCCTATACATATGACCATTTTGTTGCCTTGTAGGAACTTCATTGTTTTTTACTGTCTAAATTTCGTTCCTGAGCCCACATTTTTAGAAGTGTATATTTATATTTCAAAAGTTGTGGATTGCAAGGGAGAGTGTACTCTATTTAAACCAAAATATTGCATTCTAAACGTGAAACTCAACGTCATCACAATTTTTAAAACCATTTGTACGGAAGGCAAAACGTACCAGTAGATGTAGATAGCGTTGGATTTCGTGTTTTGTGTCCTTTAATTTGATGAGTTTCAGGGGGGGGGGAGGAGCGTGATTGGAAATGTTGAGTTGTCTTTCCATTCCAATGGAAGTATCGGAAATAACTTTACGGGGGATATTTTTGTTTACACTTTGCCAATCGATCTGTATTATATCAAAGTTCGCACAGTTGTGCTCGAGAGAAATCATACAATTAGGTACACTGCACGTACAGTGTAATTGGGCGTATTAATGCGTAAAACAATACTGGTTGGATGTTAGAATAGTGCACGTTTATTTCTGTTCTTTATCGTCATAATATGACGTTCAGCCACGTTATCATACTCATCAACACATAACGAGCTCATGAAACTTCGTCGAAACCTTATTATACACAGCATTACTCATTATACACAACGTTACTCATTATACACAACGTCATTAATTTTGCGCTGTTCATTATACGGCACAATGTGTTGTGTTAATCACATTTTTTGTACTTGAAGTTCTATTGTGTCAAACATTATCTCAGTTTTGTTTTTCGTAAATTATACGAAAATATTATGCTGTTTTATCTTTATTTATAAAATGAGTTATTGATTACACATGGTGTTGAAGCGTAGTTCATCCATCAAGTACATACTTGATATTCGAATTAAAATATAAAATTATTCTACGATATTCCATTTTTTCTTAGGGGTGTTTTTCTTATTTAAGGTTAAGGTGTGAATTAGTCGCTAATCGTATGTAGAGTTCTGCAGAGAGCCAAGTGCGGAAATTATTAATACTATGTAGCATATATAAATACAATAATGTAGTTAATAGATAGATTTGGAGTTTGATTTAATTGTCAGCTGTTTGTGTGTTTTTTTTCATTTAAGCCTCAGCGTCAGCTATGCCGGCTTCCAAGTGCACTGGTTTTTATTTATTATTATTATTACATTTTTGGACCTCCCTGGCATTTGAATCCGTGATCTATGGATTAGAGAGCCGAGACTATAGCCATTAGTCTACGGAGGAGGACAGAGCTGTGTAATTATTAATCGAATAAGTAAAACTGACGCACAACTCAGGTAATGTTGACTACCCTTTTGATTACGCCAGAAACGAAAGTGGTCCAGACTGCCAAAAAAGTTGGTGCAAGAAAGAAGAGAAACTTAATTCCTCCACTCTGTTACAGTTGCTCTCGACATTGATGTATCGAGTGTTAAACAGTTGTTAAGGACACTGAATCACCCAAGTGGCTTCGACTCCCAACCAGTACGACGACGGAAAGTGGAGTGATTTTCACGTGATTTAATGTAGTATAGAAATATCTTGAGGATTTCGCATTTGCAGTTGGATAATGCACTGCGATTTATTTTAATATGATTGTAAAATTAGAATTTGGTACCAACAAGTTATATAATTCTAAAATTATATAATCAAAGAGTACGCATGTCCCTCGATGTCTACATCTAAATGAGTCTAGATTTGTAATGTAGTATACAAACATGTGATGCAGTTTTTGGCATCACACGTTTCAGAGTTATGGGTTATTTTCAAATTTGCAATTTGGTTGAATACTGCAAAATCTATACCTTTTTTTGTTTTTTGGTCCGAGAGTGATACGGTTACTCGGCATGACAGAGAGGAAATAAATTGTGTTTCCTCTGTGATTAATGCAACCAAAGAGAAAATTCTATTCCAGGGAACGCGTTCTCTCACCGGTAGCACTAATGGTGCCACGAAAAAAGCGCTCTGCGAAGAAGTGTACAGTTAACTCTTGTGGACAAAAGGAGTTCAGAGAAGAGTTCCTATGTTCTTAGAAATAAGGAATGTTACACACACAGAGTGCTCACGTGATCTGAGCTTGGGTATTATCTCGAGGCACGATTTTCTAGTTGCACTGATAGCCAGGGGCATTTCCGATCGGTACTTTAATGTGATCTGACGTTGGGGTGATGTGGGACATAATTAAGTAACGATCGGAAATGCCCCTGGCTATTGAATTACGTGATGACACACCTGAAGGGTGGGGTGGACTGTGGGGGATGGTCAGGTGGAAAGCGTACCTAGGCTATTCTATTGCGTGATGACTCACCTCTATGCAGCTCCAATTATACATTTCCTGGTAACGTAAGCGCTACCCTAAACTGTCACATTGGCACTTATGCGTTTTCTTTGATACCTCTGTGCGCTTTATTCGCATAATCGCGCAAATGGCTGTTCGCTGTTATCGAAGCCGTCGAGGGTTAGTAAATCACCCGATGTCCTCTGGTATTGTACTGAAACTCTGATCAATCGAGGTTTCCAAAGGCAACATGAGATATTTATGACACGAATGCATCGAACTGTGAGAACGAAGTCTAAGGTGTACATAAGTACTGCGAGACCTACACTGCCGTGGACAGACCACCTTGTTAAGCATTCAACAGAGACAATTAGCAATTCAATACGACGGAATGGCATCTGTTTGTTTAGAGTGCAGCGAAAGCGATGAATTGAACTTGCTAAATACGTGACACGTGATGGTTGTTGGGCCGGGTGAGGGATCAACACACCTGTTGTGCGACGGAATGGCAACTGTTTTTATAGAGTGCAGCGAAAGCGATGGATTGTACTAGCTAAATACGTGACACGTAATGGCTGTTGGGCCGAGTGAGGGATCAACACACCTGTTGTACGACGGAATGGCAACTGTTTTTATAGAGTGCAGCGAAAGCGATGGATTGTACTAGCTAAATACATGACACGTAATGGCTGTTGGGCCGAGTGAGGGATCAACACACCTGTAGTGCGACGGAATGGCAACTGTTTTTATAGAGTGCAGCGAAAGCGATGGATTGTACTAGCTAAATACGTGACACGTAATGGCTGTTGGGCCGAGTGAGGGATCAACACACCTGTAGTGCGACGGAATGGCAACTGTTTTTATAGAGTGCAGCGAAAGCGATGGATTGTACTAGCTAAATACGTGACACGTAATGGCTGTTGGGCCGAGTGAGGGATCAACACACCTGTAGTGCGACGGAATGGCAACTGTTTTTATAGAGTGCAGCGAAAGCGATGGATTGTACTAGCTAAATACGTGACACGTAATGGCGTAATGGCTGTTGGGCCGAGTGAGGGATCAACACACCTACAGTGCGACGGAATGGTGACTGTTTTTATAGAGTGCAGCGAAAGCGATGGATTGTACTAGCTAAATACGTGACACGTAATGGCTGTTGGGCCGAGTGAGGGATCAACACACCTGCAGTGCGACGGAATGGTAACTGTTTTTATAGAGTGCAGCGAAAGCGATGGATTGTACTAGCTAAATACGTGACACGTAATGGCGTAATGGCTGTTGGGTCGAGTGAGGGATCAACACACCTGTTGTGCGACGGAATGGCAACTGTTTTTATAGAGTGCAGCGAAAGCGATGGATTGTACTAGCTAAATACGTGACACGTAATGGCTGTTGGGCCGAGTGAGGGATCAACACACCTGTTGTACGACGGAATGGCAACTGTTTTTATAGAGTGCAGCGAAAGCGATGGATTGTACTAGCTAAATACATGACACGTAATGGCTGTTGGGCCGAGTGAGGGATCAACACACCTATTGTGCGACGGAATGGCAACTGTTTTTATAGAGTGCAGCGAAAGCGATGGATTGTACTAGCTAAATACGTGACACGTAATGGCTGTTGGGCCGAGTGAGGGATCAACACACCTGCAGTGCGACGGAATGGCAACTGTTTTTATAGAGTGCAGCGAAAGCGATGGATTGTACTAGCTAAATACGTGACACGTAATGGCTGTTGGGCCGAGTGAGGGATCAACACACCTGTAGTGCGACGGAATGGCAACTGTTTTTTATAGAGTGCAGCGAAAGCGATGGATTGTACTAGCTAAATACGTGACACGTAATGGCGTAATGGCTGTTGGGCCGAGTGAGGGATCAACACACCTGTTGTGCGACGGAATGGCATCTGTTTTTATAGAGTGCTGAGAAAGCGATGGATTGTACTAGCTAAATACGTGACACGTAATGGCTGTTGGGCCGAGTGAGGGGATCAACACACCTGTAGTGCGACGGAATGGCAACTGTTTTTATAGAGTGCAGCGAAAGCGATGGATTGTACTAGCTAAATACATGACACGTAATGGCTGTTGGGCCGAGTGAGGGATCAACACACCTGTTGTGCGACGGAATGGCAACTGTTTTTATAGAGTGCAGCGAAAGCGATGGATTGTACTAGCTAAATACGTGACACGTAATGGCTGTTGGGCCGAGTGAGGGATCAACACACCTGTAGTGCGACGGAATGGCAACTGTTTTTATAGAGTGCAGCGAAAGCGATGGATTGTACTAGCTAAATACGTGACACGTAATGGCTGTTGGGCCGAGTGAGGGATCAACACACCTGTAGTGCGACGGAATGGCAACTGTTTTTATAGAGTGCAGCGAAAGCGATGGATTGTACTAGCTAAATACGTGACACGTAATGGCGTAATGGCTGTTGGGCCGAGTGAGAGGGATCAACACACCTACAGTGCGACGGAATGGTAACTGTTTTTATAGAGTGCAGCGAAAGCGATGGATTGTACTAGCTAAATACGTGACACGTAATGGCGTAATGGCTGTTGGGTCGAGTGAGGGATCAACACACCTGTTGTGCGACGGAATGGCATCTGTTTTTATAGAGTGCAGAGAAAGCGATGGATTGTACTAGCTAAATACGTGACACGTAATGGCTGTTGGGCCGAGTGAGGGATCAACACACCTGTAGTGCGACGGAATGGCAACTGTTTTTATAGAGTGCAGCGAAAGCGATGGATTGTACTAGCTAAATACGTGACACGTAATGGCTGTTGGGCCGAGTGAGGGATCAACACACCTGCAGTGCGACGGAATGGTAACTGTTTTTATAGAGTGCAGCGAAAGCGATGGATTGTACTAGCTAAATACGTGACACGTAATGGCGTAATGGCTGTTGGGTCGAGTGAGGGATCAACACACCTGTAGTGCGACGGAATGGCAACTGTTTTTATAGAGTGCAGCGAAAGCGATGGATTGTACTAGCTAAATACGTGACACGTAATGGCGTAATGGCTGTTGGGCCGAGTGAGGGATCAACACACCTGCAGTGCGACGGAATGGTGACTGTTTTTATAGAGTGCAGCGAAAGCGATGGATTGTACTAGCTAAATACGTGACACGTAATGGCTGTTGGGCCGAGTGAGGGATCAATACACCTGTAGTGCGACGGAATGGCAACTGTTTTTATAGAGTGCATCAAAAGCGCGATGAATTGAACTGGCTAAATACGTGACACGTAATGGCGTAATGGCTGTTGGGCCGAGTGAGGGATCAACACACCTGTTGTGCGACGGAATGGCATCTGTTTGTATTTAGTGCATCAAAAGCGCGATGAATTGAACTGGCTAAATACGTGACACGTAATGGCGTAATGGCTGTTGGGCCGAGTGGGATCAGCACACCTGTAGTGCGAAGTGTCAATCCCACCGTCACTCGTATAGCGGTATATAAGCCGGCGTGATTGAATATTACGATCTAAAATATTAATATTAGTTTTTAATGTTTTTTAATAAACAATTCCTTGTGATATTATTTTTTTTAAGCGCTGGACGGATTTTGAAAAGATAAGACTAAGAAAACATAGAATAAGTTAGTAGTTATACATTCATCACTTTGATGGATTCAAATCTTTTGTATAATATAACAAAGTATGTTTAATCAGTAAATTGTTAGTATAATTTTAAAACACCAATCATTTTAATTTTTTTAATCTCTAGGTTGCACATCCTTATCGTGGACAATCGATTGTCACACCCCTTTTCACTTTTATTCCATCTTTCTGTCAACTTATAGTCACCTTCCACTCAGTGCATCGGCTGAGATACTGTCCTTTTTCGTTAAAGGCATTACAGTCTGTTTTCGCTTGAGTCGCATTTAATTTCACAGTCACAGATTTTTAAGAAAGGAAAAACGCGAAAAATATCATTCAAGGAGGCATTGCAGACCTTGAGAGTAGTAATTTGGCTCGTCTTCAAATCAGGTCCACGGAGATACGGCTGACAATAAGGGTGTGATTCCTAAGAGTATTTATTCGAAATGTGAACTAAAGCTAAAAAATATACAATTTACTCAGCCATATTTCAGTAAAAATGACATTTCCTTATGTCATACTTCCTGTAAATACCGTAAAAAGAAGTACCCTTATCTTTAAGTTGGATTTTCCTTAAGTCGGATTACAAAATTGCCTAAAATTAGTTTAAATGCCTTTTATTCTTCGTCCAGATTCTATTTTCCTTCTTTTCGGGAAAAACATATACTCAACGACCTTATCATATGAAAAAGACCCGCCTAAAACAAACAATGATCTGTATTTATAAGATCCGAGCAGTGTGCACAATATGAAGATTTGTTAGCAAGACAATCCACCAATCATTCAATCGTCTTTCAAGAGTCAAAAGAACGAGACAATGAATGAATGAGTTAGTGAATGGATGCCTTTGTTGAAGCGGCGGAGTAGGGCTGTTAAGCCCTTTATACCACTCAAACTCAAATTAACAACCGGAAGTCATTACAATGTTTTATGCCAGTGCGCTGACTAGAACTATTTATACCACGTTTTTATGACAAGTCTGTAAAACTAAAAGTCCATGAGATGCTCTATAAAGTGTCTGTTAACAAGGTAACGCTGGATGTTGCCATATCGCGGGTAAGAGCAGATAGTGAATGGCAACAATGACACCGCGAGACGAGCCACTGAGACGTGAACGATCAGCTGATTAGTTCCAATCAGCGAAAAGAATCAGCTGGCACTAACGGACCCCTCGGTTACGGAGTGTAGGGTGGGGGGGGGGCAGATAATGAATATCAACATTGACACCACAAGACGAGCCACTGAGACGTAAACGATCAGCTGATTAGTTCCAATCAGCTGGCACTGACGGACGCATCGGTGATGGAGTGTAGGGTTGGGGGGGGGGCAGATAATGAATAGCAACATTGACACCACGAGACGAGCCATTGAGACGTGAACGATCAGCTGATTAGTTCCAATCAGCGAAAAGAATCAGCTGGCACTAACGGACCCCTCGGTTACGGAGTGTAGGTGGGGGGGGGCAGATAATGAATATCAACGTTGACACCACAAGACGAGCCACTGAGACGTAAACGATCAGCTGATTAGTTCCAATCAGCTGGCACTGACGGACGCATCGGTGATGGAGTGTAGGGTGGGGGGGGGGGGCAGATAATGAATAGCAACATTGACACCACGAGACGAGCCACTGAGACGTGAACGATCAGCTGATTAGTTCCAATCAGCGACAAGAATCAGCTGGCACTGACGGACGCCTCGGTGATGGAGTGTAGAACACCGTGCTATTATTGGCAGCCCACTTCTACCCGGTTGTTTGTTGTGTTCGATCGGTAAATTTGATTTGTTTGCCGCCGGCGATAACCTATCGCGGACTGATGCAACGGCGAGATTCTGTAAACGAATTCCCGAGCCCTTACGCGAGATTCTAGAAATAGTCCGCTGACCTGATTGATACACGTAGAGTGGCCATTGTGGCCCTCAATATTGCGGTTGGTATTGTTGCGAAATGTTACCATTTCATATGATACCATATGCAATATTTTGTATGCATGCATTTCGATTATATTTAGTACTGAAATGAGTATCACAGCAATCCTTCTATAGAAACTGAAATATTGAAATAGTCTAACGTAATATTTTCATGCGTACTTTTGTAATTTATTAACACCTGTTAACCTCAAACAAATTGGCTCTAAAATAAAACAATAGCTCAACCATCTTGCCAGTGTTTTAAGATAAATCTATTTGATTCTTTATTGTAACATCAGTATGACTTTATGTATGTTGTATACAATGTTTTAAAATAATGGAATACAATTAAAAATTGATAAATTTATCCGTTTTAAAAACCTGCTGCTATTCGATAACCTGATTGCAAATCTACATTAATGATATTTTGTACTTAATGGTCTTATTCGTAAATCAATATAATTGATTATTATTTTGAAGCTTTTAGAATGACTTTCCTGGTGACATTAGTTTTCAGCCATAACTCCCGTAAAATTTTTCACATTGGTGTAAAATATACCAAACAGGTAATTCTGTTGATGCGTAGGTGATAAAGTGTCTACCTTCTGTCTGTAACAGTTAGTTTAAGTAATTATGTTTATGTCTGAATGTTTCCTCGTGGGTAATGGATACCAGTTCGATGATTTTATTATATTGGTAAGTTAGCTGGTGTCCCGTAACTCTTTGGACAAAGGTATACGTATACGGACCTTTATCACGAAATTGCTCAGATCAAGGCAAACATATTTCATCATATGAATATGGGATGCTTAGTTTCTCATCTGTTTGTGTGTTTTTATTACAAAATTAATGCCTTAAAAAATAATAAATTAAATTATACCAAATTTGGCTCAGATGTTTACAAGATTAGTTACTGAAAAAAGTATTTTCAAATGGCGGCCTTTAAATATTGTAAACATTAAAAACCAAGCAATTTTTTAAAAGAATTACAAGAATAATAGTTTTAGAGGATTTTATCACAATTCTAATTACACCAAAATTATTTAAATCGAATAATAAATAACTGATTTAGAGCAGTTTTATTGTGACAAGACATGGCCCACATTGAGGTTTTTAGTGAATAGTCAACAATGCACAACTGAATGAACGGCAGCGATCAATGCTTTGGAAATTTATTTGAAAACATAATTCACTTCATTATTTTAACGGTCGAAGCGATTTAGATTATTTTCATGTTCGGTAATTAAATTGTATATCTTTAAACTGTAAAAGATTTAAGATGAGTATTTTTACACGCCTCTCGGCTAATGTGTGTAAATCCAAAAACTGGAGTACACAATGATTTTCTGATAATCCTACAAGCTATGTGCTGTGCTATTATTGAAACGATGAGCATATATGAGTTACGACGCACGGTGGCGCGTGTGTATGAGAGTAAACGATGTGTAAAATGAGCGAAGGTACGTTGTGTAGTCTAACATTCAACTACTTGATTAGCTGATACACAACGAGAGTGCCGGCGTACATAGATTATATTATGAATTGTATAGTACTATTTAAATATAGGCGAGATATAAATATTCGACATACTGCGACAACTGACAACAGGATTTCCACGCTTGGTTTTCTCCAATCGGCAGAAAGTTTGTAAGAGAAAACATTCGGACCTTCCCCCCTCCTCCTTCTCCCTTTATCAATCCCGAATCCTTGTATATATTGGACTATTCGAACACCTGAACCATTCGCGGCCAAATCTCACGACTCAAACATTTATTCTGAGGTGTCATATAAATGAGGAAAGATTCAGGCAACTCCGTCCTCGTATTATTGTTTTATTTCTGTAAACAATGGTAATATTTGTGCTGTTTCTACAATAGGAATGCTGACTTTGTTATTAATGTTATGTCAGTAATGGATTCGTTTTCAATAAAATAAATTTTTATGTTATGTGTGTTCACAAATATGTCATGAGTATGAAAAAATGCAATGGTAAACAATAACTGTTTCCACATTGAGCTTTCGTAATGTAATGTTTGAACTGAGGGTTGTTTTCGTGTCAATCGCTGGGAGGCGTGAGATTTAATCTGGTGACGTCGATAACACCCCATTTGCATCGTGTCTCGCTAACAGATTGGTTTTGAATTTAGATTACAGTACGTGTATGGTGAACCGGTAATTCTACCCGGCCTCGAGTGTGTACGCCAAGAAAACGGATGTAGAGATTGGTGGAGCCAAACAGATTTGTAGATGGAAGATGCAACTCTTTTTAACGTTCAACCCAAGTGGTCCGACTTTGGTGAACAGTTGGTTATTATTATTGTTTACGATAGTAAATTCAATATTCCAAACAGGATGTGGATTAATGATTGATCAGTGTCGATATGATATCACAAGTGGTGGATTTACCTTTCTGGGGTCCCTTGGCTCGACACAAACTTTGCAGCTTCCCCTAAAACTTGTTTGTGGGGTTTGTGGAAATAGCCCTGGGGATGATGTTGTTAGTAGATCCGGACCTAGTGGACCATTTGGTAAATCCACCACTGGTTGATTGTCTGTGGTGTGTGAAGGGTGCCTGATCGTCCATACTGTAATTTTTCTCTGCCTCGCGCAATATGAAAACGTGATAGTTTATATTAGTGAATTCATTCGATGTCAATCTGACATGGTGAGAGAATGTTCAGTAATATGTTGTAAGATCATAAAAACTAAAAGAGTATACTTTTTTATTAAACTTTTATAGGTACCGTATATGGATTCTAATAATATATTCTTTATATTTTTGTCAAAATCTGTTTTACCAAAAATTAATTTTAAAACAAAATAGATTCTGAGTTTTGGACACGCCTTAGTTATTAAATTTGTGCACACTTCTAACCAGCAAGCTCAAAGATGGGTCCAGGAAATGTTCTCTAAAGTAAAGGTATTGGGGGGTTGTTTTGAAAATGTATAAACTTTTAAAATTTTAAAACATTTGCATGTCATACTTAAATTTACTTTAGTGTAAAAACAATCACCTCATTAAAAGTATTGTGCTTCGTTTGGACTACTTAAGTAGCAAAAAAAAAACTACAAAAACAAATAAAAAACCAACACAAAATGCCAATAAGGTATTGTTTATTACAAATCACTGATAAGACATGCGCGCACCGTTCACCGCCGAGGTCAGTACAGAATTGTTGTCATTTTTAACTATACAATTATTAATATTATTAATAAAAAAATATTATTAGTCTTTCAATAAAAAATCGTTTAGTAGAAATTTGAGAACGTTATTGATTCTTGCTACTTTAACAATGCGTACTCTATACGGACAGTGCTTAATTTGCTGAATATTTGACTGGAATACCTAATTGAATCGGTTTTAAAGCTAGATGTTTTAGAAACGGCAGTAACCTTTAAAATAAATAATAATTTTATTTTTATTATCAGGAGGGGAAAATAGATTTTCACAGAATATAAAAATCTTATAACGTTTTTCCGTTATTGATAATAAATTTCCGCCCTGTTAAAGTAGAAAATATACGTAAATTGAACACAAACATTCTCTTTGTTGTTCGTTGAAGTATGAAACTACGTTTCGCAGCCGATAATGGACTGGTAAATGAGCTCCTGTTTGTATACAATCGATAATCGTTATTATCGATAATACTTGGATAAAGCGCTCTTTTGTGAAGTTCTGCAATGTAATATTTAACATTCTGGCATGCCTCTGCTATCCTGATACCTGAAGCCTCTGTTATCCTGATACCTGAAGCCTCTATTATCTTGATACCCGAGGCCTCTGGTACCCTGATACTTGAAGAACACGATATTGCAGAGTACTCAGATCTGTTCTACCTGATATGGACTCGTTATTTATACTCGTTATACTCGTGCATTGCAATAGAAACCATCGTAGTCAGACTGATACTTCTCAGGTAACACTCCTTGATGTCTTATCTATCTGCCTGTCTGTCCCATTCCCAGTTCAGGCCCGTAGTGGAGGTTCGGTCTCTACTCATAAGTTTCCTTGGATTAATTTAAATTGCCATTTGGATGTTTCAAAGGGGTCGTAAACTAATAACAGCAAAGATTCCATCGATATCATAAATTTATAAACGTTTTCTCTATACGTCGATGACAAAAACGAATGTCAAATGTGTCAGGAATGCCTTTGCTGACACTGACCATTGTGTGCTACTTAATTTTTTAGCCGAATTTTGTTTTATCATTCGTTAAAGTTAAATGTTGTCGTTTTCACTACACTCCATAAAACAGGTGATTTTGATACTGCATTAATTAAGGGCTATAAAGTGATAATGTGTGACAATGTTGCAAAAATGGATGTAATTGAGTGATTTTAAATATATTTTATATTTAAGCACACTATTTAGTTTTTATTAAAAACAATTGTGTTCTAATTTGATTTTTTTACTTCGCCACGACTGGTAAACTTGATTGCGCCACAATAAAGTATGCCTTTGTCCTGAAAAACAAAGTAAATAACTATTATATTCCGTAAAATGATGGGTTTTCAAACCCTGAGAGAACTTTTAAATATTTTTACGGATTAATATTTTATTTGAGCATGTTAAACAATGCCTTTTTAAGTAGCTGAAGCAGTTAGTTCATCGCAGTACCAGATTATAGTTGTATATCGCGTTTTTCAATCACTTTAAAAAGCATAATTATGTGTACGATTCTTTTTCCCTTTCCGTAGTTTTAAATTATAGCAATTATCGTTAAAAGTCTGGCAAAACCGATGCTTATTTGGTTAATTAGCGGTGTAATTAATGAGCGAGTGGTGTGACAGCTACAGCTATTTGAAAGCAAGTCGTGTATTTTATGATGAAAACTGAAGGCTCTTTACATGGGTAAAGAGATGCATCGTGGCGAGGGTAACTCGTAGTGAGGGGGTGGAGGGAGGAGACTCAATCGATGACTGGCGAGTAGCCAAGTCAGCGGTGCACGTATACACTGTAGGCCTACCTACACCTTGGCTAATGTGCGGCCCTTCCCGTCTTGTCTTGATCTGGCACGCTCTGCTGTAGATCAGGTTCAAGGCTAGTCAAGTCAGCGGTGCTCGTATACACTGTATGCCTACCTACACCTTGGCTAATGTGCGGCCCTTCCCGTCTTGTCTTGATCTGGCACGCTCTGCTGTAGATCAGGTTCAAGGCTAGTCAAGTCAGCGGTGCACGTATACACTGTAGGCCTACCTACACCTTGGCTAATGTGTGGCCCTCCGTGTCTTGTCTTGATCTGGCACGCTCTGCTGTAGATCAGGTTCAAGGCTAGTCAAGTCAGCGGTGCACGTATACACTGTAGGCCTACCTACACCTTGGCTAATGTGCGGCCCTTCCCGTCTTGTCTTGATCTGGCACGTTCTGCTGTAGATCAGGTTCAAGGCTAGTCAAGTCAGCGGTGCACGTATACACTGTAGGCCTTCTTACACCTTGGCTAATGTGTGGCCCTCCGTGTCTTGTCTTGATCTGGCACGTTCTGCTGTAGATCAGGTTCAAGGCTAGTCAAGTCAGCGGTGCACGTATACACTGTAGGCCTTCTTACACCTTGGCTAATGTGTGGCCCTCCGTGTCTTGTCTTGATCTGGCACGCTCTGCTGTAGATCAGGTTCAAGGCTAGTCAAGTCAGCGGTGTCTGGTGGCTAAAGTCAGTCTTGATCTGTCAAGGCTGTAGATCAGGTTCAAGGCTAGTCAAGTCAGTGGTGCACGTATACACTGTAGGCCTACCTACACCTTGGCTAATGTGTGGCCCTTCCGTGTCTTGTCTTGATCTGGCACGCTCTGCTGTAGATCAGGTTCAAGGCTAGTCAAGTCAGCGGTGCACGTATACACTGTAGGCCTACCTACACCTTGGCTAATGTGTGGCCCTTCCCGTCTTGTCTTGATCTGGCACGCTCTGCTGTAGATCAGGTTCAAGGCTAGTCAAGTCAGTGGTGCACGTATACACTGTAGGCCTTCCTACACCTTGGCTAATGTGTGGCCCTCCGTGTCTTGTCTTGATCTGGCACGTTCTGCTGTAGATCAGGTTCAAGGCTAGTCAAGTCAGTGGTGCACGTATACACTGTAGGCCTTCTTACACCTTGGCTAATGTGTGGCCCTCCGTGTCTTGTCTTGATCTGGCACGCTCTGCTGTAGATCAGGTTCAAGGCTAGTCAAGTCAGCGGTGCACGTATACACTGTAGGCCTTCCTACACCTTGGCTAATGTGTGGCCCTCCGTGTCTTGTCTTGATCTGGCACGCTCTGCTGTAGATCAGGTTCAAGGCTAGTCAAGTCAGCGGTGCACGTATACACTGTAGGCCTACCTACACCTTGGCTAATGTGCGGCCCTCCGTATCTTGTCTTGATCTGGCACGCTCTGCTGTAGATCAGGTTCAAGGCTAGTCAAGTCAGCGGTGCACGTATACACTGTAGGCCTACCTACACCTTGGCTAAAGTGCGGCACTCCGTATCTTGTCTTGATCTGTCAAGCTCTGCTGTAGATCAGGTTCAAGGTTAGTCAAGTCAGCGGTGCACGTATACACTGTAGGCCTACCTACACCTAGGCTAATGTGTGGCCCTTCCCGTCTTGTCTTGATCTGGCACGCTCTGCTGTAGATCTGGTTCAAGGCTAGTCAAGTCAGTGGTGCACGTATACACTGTAGGCCTACCTACACAGAATATTGTTTAGGTTTTTAATGTATATACCCATAGTAAGAAAATCTATTTTAACCCTTACTTTGATTTCCAATTGAAATCTAAAATATGTTTCCAAAATATATTCCATTTGAACATCTGGCCTTTTAAATGTTTCGTAAAATTTACCTTATTTGGGATTGTTTTTATTTGTTTCTCCAATAGTCCACTCACTATTTAATTTTTTGGAGTTATTCCTACTGAAGTTTACCTTTTAAGACACGACGTTTTGTCTGCCAGTAATATATGATTCGTACACTCATCTGGTTTTCATTTATGTTTATTTTAAGTTTTTAGGCTAAACTTGTGTGAATTTACCGCGGAGTATTGAAAAGTCAGTAGGTGCTCGAAACTTTGTAAGAATATCAAATTTCCAAACGTGAAGAAAGTGAAGAGATAGAGAGGGACGCTGTAAGGCAGTCTGATGTGATAACGGTCTTTGATCATTTTGCACTCGAGTTAATATAGAATAAACGGTAACATTAGTCGGAAGACAGCACTGGAAACATATCAGCAATAAACATTTGGATTTAAGAATTTTCATCAGTTTATAATACAGTACTTTAGTGCTTGATTGACACTGCAGGGTCGGAAATTTGCCCATAATCGTAATTAACGAGATATTATTGGAATCCGAAAAATACGATGTGTGAATATTTTATTTATAAACGCTATTTAATGTGTATAAACTAGAACAATCATGGAAAATTTATTATATATAATGTATTTAGCAATCGTTCTAAACATGTATTGTACTTTTGCACTGTATGTCCAATTTATTTTGTCTCATATTCGTGTGACGAATGTAAATGAAGACCAGTGTTTCGTCTACGAATCGAAGAACAAGCTTCTGAAGTTTGCGGTACAAGAGGGAATTGTGTAACAATGTCGAAACTTTAACTAGACAAAATATAATATTTAATGTTCTGTGCTTGTGTAATGTCGCTTTAGTAATGTATCCAACCGGTGGGATTTTGCAATCTACGGTTTTAACGATAATGGAATGACTTTTTGAAATAGAACTAATTTCCCTATGCTACTTGATTGTAATCATTATGGGCCAATATTATTTTTAATGTAACTGAATCGCTCAGATTTTCCAGATTGGGGATAAGCACTAATCAACTGGGTATACTGGTCTTTATTCTTAGTTATTGTGCTTTACAATGGCACGCTATACTTAAGTATGACATTGTATGGATCAGAAATATTGTCGCTTCATCGCGCAAGTTATGTGAAGTACCTGCTCGCCTAAGCGGAGTGAAGTACCAAAGAAATGTAAAGTGACAGCTGCTGTGATAAGGAGATAAGGAGCTGTCGCTGAAGTCGTTAGATAATGTCAATCATGCTCTACCCCTCCCCTTCCATGCTAGTACATCGCAGCAGCCTCGTATATTGTGTCAACACCATCTTAGTAACTCTTGGTATAAGCTGTCAACGTAAATCATAAGTAAATAGGATTTAACGATTCTGTACATAATTTTTGTGGGTGTCCTTACGATTGAAAGTGGTCCTTACAGAGGTCTATGTAAGTAATAATTGGTCGACGAATGTTATAAACGTCCAACATAGTTCAGACTACTTTGTTATTGAGCTAATCCAGTGAATATCTCTTTATTAGCATCCTGATTGAGGGGAATGCTCTGCACTTGATCTCTGAGGCAGCAGAGATTTTCCTTCGACAAATCCTTTAGTGTTGTTATAACCTCTAAGGAGGCATGGTCGGAGGGAAAGAAACCTCTACCACCAGCGGAGCTTAAATGGTTACGGACGGCTTTAATACAAAAAGTACAACAAGCGCTGGAATTGTGGTGGAGTGACACCATGTAGGGAGCTGGTGGTCCCTATGGGTCCCTATACCAGTCTTTCAAGTAGAAGTCTCAGCCAGAATGGAATGTGCACGCGAGAATCTACGTCTGCTGCATAGGAGTAAAACGATTGGCATATTGACAAATAGCCAGGCAACATTAAGGGCGTTGGACTTGTGTGTTCAACTCCAAACTGGTCTGGGATTGCTATCAAGTCGTTCGTTCCCTTGGCAGGATTATCAATGCGACTGTTGGGTTCCTGGTCATAAGGAGATCTCTTGAAACGAAATAGCTCATGCCCAGGCCAACTTGAACGAAGCGTCTAACATGACATGACCTTAACCATTCTGTGGTATTTGTAGGCGTGAATCCTTTGGGGTTGTCTCGAAATCAGTTCACGCTGAACACGAGGGAAGGTAGAGGCTGCACCCGTGTCTGAGCATGATGGTACTACAGTCGCCTTCCCTTAGGGTAGCGGTCAGACCGTCTCTCCTTAAGCAGATATCTTCTCGGGTTATGGGTCCGATTACGGGACATGATTACCTGAGGAAGCATTTTCACAGAGTTGACATTCTTCGGGAGGATGCACTCTGAAAAATGTGTGACGATCAGGAGGAAACTGTTGAACACCCGCTCTTTGACTGTCCTGCAAAGGGAGCGCTACGTCATATTTGGTAGTTTGGACAAGGGTGGTACATTTCCACAGGAGGTTGATTGGTTGTTTTCAGTGGTTTATAGATCTGCTGAAACCGTAAACTGGTTGGCCTCATGGTATACTTCCGGGGTGTGCAAAAGTCCCTTGTGACTTAAGTGTATTGCAATAGTCCCCCAGTGTGTTTAACCATACCATCATGTACTTTAGGAAGGACACAGTCGCTCTGTTCCAGAGTAGTTTATTCCATCAAGTAGCAGTCCAATAGGTACTTTGTACGCTATGTGGTCAGATCCTCGTTTTACGAGAACATGCCTCACTCGGGAGCTGCTTCACGTTGATATTGTTGTTGTTCATTTAGGAGAAGAACCTGAGGAGATCTCTCAACGCACCCAGTCCTAAAAGGACCTAAACAGGATGTTCAGGATGGGAATACTTGGTATAGATGCTGCCTCTGTTGATATTCCCTCTTACATCCCATATAATGTAAAGACTATTTGGGTGGGTGAACGGGCACATCTCAGTTGTGTCTAGCTGGCTACCTCTGTTTTTGATGATGAGTACAACCTGAACATGGTACTCCCTCACGCCAAGAGTATGTCGAACTGCGAAGTATACACTAGCCAGTAATGAACCCTGCTGGAGATACCTACATTCGCTTCTTTGTAAATCAGACAGGACAAAAACAGGAGATATGTGAGGATACAATTTGTGCAGGGCGTTTTGCATTAACTAACTATCCTTGAAGCAGTCTGTAACTAGAGAGGACCTTTTGTGTACGAAAGAAAACAAGGGTGTGCCGATGGCCGAGCGGTCTAAGGCGTAGGACTTTAGATCGGGTTATAGATCCTCGCACAGGCCAGTGACCCATGGGGACGGGCAGAATAAGACTTAAAAGGAGAAGCCATTGGTTGTGTTGTCATGTAGTTGGCTCACAAGGTTTGCGATGAAAACTTGACGCCCAGGATACGCTGGAGACTGCGGCGCGCCGCTTGGAAGGACACTTTCAGAGATAACACCAGAAGTCATCAGTTAGTTGCTAAGCGACAGCACATGTAACAGCTTCACCCTTCCCTCCTCCTTCAACCCGTATACCCTCCACCCCTATACCCTCCACCCTATACCCTCGACTCACCTTTTAGGCTGTGCAACCCATTAGTTTGGGTTCTGGAGAAAGTAATGGCTTTTGAATTATGTTTTTGGAACCATTTCAAAGAATTTATCTTATCTTCCTATTTGTCTCCAACTACTCGAAAGCGTGTTGAATTGAAACTCTTGGAGCAATTGAATTTTTTTAAATATTACTAAATGTTAATAAAAACAATACTTTATCAAATTGTTTATTTTTAGGACGAGGTCTTTCGAAACCAAGGTTTCATCATCAGGCAACTCCACAAATAAATATTTACATTATTTTTTATAATTAATATTAAAATACCTTATGGTGTAAATATGCAAATTCAAACATTTTGGAAATATTTCAGCCAGTATGAAAAAATAGATGTGACTAAAGTTTAATTTTCGAATAAATTGAGAAGAAAGAAGTCTGGATTTTCCAGTAGGGCTCTGTTCATTGTTTGTGAGTTTTTCTTTATTTCTGTTTATGTGTAGTGTTTTTGCCAAGTATTTAAGTTCATTGGTTTTGTTACTTCTTTGTGTCGTGATTCAATGCAGTGCTTGGCTACAGCAGATTGGTCAACTCTTGCGTATTTTGTGTGTGATAAATGCTCTTTAAATCGTGTTTTAATTGTTCATTTTGTTTGTCCAATATACATTTTGTCACAGTTATCGCATCCAATTTTTATACATTCCTGATTTATTGTCATTTAAAATTTTGTCTTTAGAGTTTCCTAAAATTTGGGATAGTTTTTTGCTTGTTCTGTGAGTGACAGTTTTATTTGTATTATTTTTTTCCATATTTGGTTCGAGAAAGTGCTGTATGTTATGCAAATAAATTCATGTTTTGTGTCTTGAGGTGGTCTTAATATTGTCTTATCTTTTCTAGTTCTTCTTTTCAATGCTATTTTTAGTATTGTTTCTAAAACGAATTATTGTGCCAAACCTGAAGAAATATAGATCTATTTTACTACTTGCCGTTTTTTTCCTGTTAAGGGATTAGTAAGCCTACGTTGATCCCTCAAATATAACAATGTGAAATTGTACGTTAAGAATTTGGTTCTTGGACGTGAAATCACAACGATTTCATCAATCACTCATAATTTGATCAGTCATCGATTTAAAAAAATTCAAACAGAAACCGTAGAGGTTGAATAAGTCGAAGATTAAAAATAGATACCATTTATCGGTCGGTAAATCCGAAGCGAGAACAAGAGGCTGAAAACGTGACATGGTTAGTTGAACTAATTACTACAGTATTGCCAACTGTTTGTCATGCCAGGGCGCAGTGTCACACGGAACTTATCGCCCCTTCTTTTACACGACGAGACGCGACTGTCTGTTACTTCCTTCTCTCGGTTGTGCGACCATTCGATGGTATCCATTCGATATCCATTCTTGACAAAAGTCGCAACGATGCCACTCACTGCTGTTAACAGGCCGTGCTTTGTGGGGACATACAAAACTAACACATCACAAAAATGTTCACAATAGATGGTTATAAATAACTTAAAAAACTTTGGATTTTTAACAAATTCGAGAGAATTTTAACTTCTATGATTAAAATGAGGGGTTACGCATGAATCTAATTTTTTATGTTTTGAATGAGGGGTTAGCGCATGAACAATTTTTACTATTTTAAGTAATTGGCAATTTTAAAGCACACGAACAATTTTTACTATTTATAGTAACTGACAATTTAAAGCTTAAAGGCCAAGCATCAGATATAAAAAGGGGTAATTTCGGAAAATTTACTATTTAACCTCCGGAAATTGGTCTATATTAAATTGTGTTAGAGATAGTGGATCAATTATTGGAAGGGTTCAGTTGTATGATTATGTTATCTGTTTTTAAGTTACTTTAGAACAAGGAGAAAACATTGATTTGTCTTTTAAAAGGATATTAGGACTTTTTATATTTGCCATCGTTATATGTTAAAAAAAAAAACTGAACAGTAGAGTTGTGAGGAGTGAAATCTAGGTTCTTAATTATAGGAAATAGATGAATATGTACTTAATTCGAGCACTCCAGCCTGTGTGATACCACGAAGACAACTAGTGGAAAACAGGGGAACTATTTTTTAATCGCATAAGTTTATAAAACATATATTTTGTTTTTCTCAGCTGTAAAATAGTTTTTTACAATATTTCTTCCCCTTCCCCCATCATCACACATCAGGTAGTAAGTTTGATGTTATATTCTATATTCTTCATATACGGAATATGAACCGGCGCCAAGTGCTCTTCACATGCAGCGAGTGTAAACATTTCTGTGCCTCGTTGTTATTTGCAAACAGAAATTGTAATTCGGTCTCCCCAGTTGCATTTTCAATGTATTCAGAATTGTTCGGTATTCATTCGAGTGTTGCGTGTTCGTTATTATTGCTGTGCCCTCTCGATGCACGATGTCCTCTCGAACAAGAACGTTTATTGGCTCGGCGATGATTGTGACACGGTTGAGAGGAGTTCTGTTTTATTGTTCACCTCGACCATTGCTATTTTGATGAATACCGTTTCTACTGGCATTTAACCTAACCCGTGTGCTCCCCACTAACAAAAGCTTGGGCACAAATGTTGAAAACTGATTTGTATTGATTAGCAACTTATAATCGCATTTAATATTTCGGTACGAATAAACTCATTTTAAGAAATTAGGTAAAAAGTGTGTTATTGTTTCCAAATATGTTTGTGTATCCTGTTGATTCGTTATATATTAGGGAAGTCGGGTAATGCAGTACTGGCTGAGCGTTAGTGAAGCCTACTAAAATTAGCGTTAGTGAACGGAGTAAAATTATGTCATTTTAATACGTGACACTAACTCAAGTAGCTGAACTACTCCAGCACATGGAATATTGTCATGTGTTGTGTTGGCTTTTATTACATAAAACACTGCTATGAAATCCAACTTGATAAATAAAAATGTGGATGTATCATAGACAAGATATCTCGAAGAACATATCATTTGTTGACTTTAAATTTTGGATGGTACATAGAAAATTGTGACTTCTATGATGGTGCATATCTCTCCATGGAATTTTGCTGAGCGACGTTGTAACCTATCGCTCGATAGGCTGGCACAATATCTCCTTTTTTTCTCCTGGACGCCTGTAAAATTTCTATTCTGTGTGATTATTCGTCTGTAGATATCTTTATACGGACATCTCAAGAATTAAATTAGCCATAGACTTGGAAGTTTTACATGTAACTTCAGCGAAACCTGTTACGCAGCACTTTTTTGTTCTCTTCTGATAAGAAGAGTAGAAATTGCATTTAGTCGTAAAAGGGCCTTTGCTCTGCTTCCTGAGTGACAAGATATTCTAGATGGGCAAGGTTAGGGGTAGAGGTCGCATCCTGTCAAGATCTATGAATGAAGAATGATTTAGAGCATTGATCCCAGTCTCCTCGGCAGAAAGGGAAGCCAACTTTGATCCAGCCTTTCCAGTCAAAGCAGACAGGGGTCGGTACGCCCTTGTGCCCTTATGTCTGAGGCAGCAACAGCCGTTAACACTTCTGGAGCTTCACCAACTCCAACCGTCAGTAGACTAGACCTATCCATCAACCCTTGCACCCCAATATCTCAACGCTTGAGGTTAGTGATGTGCCGCTCCTGGACATCCATAACGTTGCCCAGATTTAAGTGACATCGGTTTTTGCTGTACCCAGTGTGGGTTCAACCAAGACGTGTACACCAGCCAGAAGTGAATATTTCTGGGAAAAACAAAGGACGCAACACTTGGTGTTGTATTTGAACAAAAATATAAGAAATTGATATGAGAATATTATCATATTGAATGCGTAAGAAACATAATTAAATTACTTTGCTGGTATAATACATAATTATATACTTTTACCAGACTGTTTGTTACTAAAGTGTGATTTTTCTTTTAACAAATGTATAATTATACGTATGATTCCAATGTGCTCTGCTTGTATCAGCTTTGGCAATCTCAGCGCGGTACATTCAAAATCTCATTTCCGGGAACAGAGGGGAATAACTGTGTAAATCAGTGTGCTGTAATCGCTTTTTATGGTTGCTGCTAGTATTAATAATTAGTTTTCATCATTAGAAAGGTTAATTATACAGAAGCAAACGTTATTGGCAACTAAAGGTACACGCATATTGTAGGATTCAAAGTCATCCTTCTTCAGTGTTGTTAAATAAAAATATTTAGATTGATCGTTGGAACACTCCCTCCTTTATTTGTTTGAAGTTGATTTTTACAATGGAAGGATTGTGAAGAAAACAGGATTTTTCCGGACATTTACCATCGTTTAGGGAAACAAAAAATCAGTATTCTAACACCTGATAGGTTACTAAACGATGGCAAATGTCCGGAGAAATTCTGTTTCCTTCACTCCCTCTTTCCTTACCTTGGATACGCCCCTGCACAATCTGTCAACATTAGTATGAACTACATTGTGAAGGGGCGTATATATATATATACATATATATATATATATATATATATATATATATATATATACATATATATATATATATATATATATATATATATATATATATATATATATATATATATATATAACTTGAAGGAAAACTAAACAAAAATAAATAAAAAATATGCTCGAAAAATTGTTAGCCGTGGATTGACGGTATATTTATAAATATTGTGGTTCAGTATGATATAGACTATTGATAGCGAAAAATCCCAAAATCGATAGAGTTAAAAACTGGCACTAAATATTGTGATACAATTGGAATGGATTCTTACAAGTCGCTAAATTAGATCAGAAATTATATTACGAGATAATCGCAATATCCATAGCAGTATACTAATGTGAAAAGGTTCCAGAATGGGTTGACACGCAATTAGCCAAACACTGGAAACTAAATTAGCGACTGTTTGAAGTGCGCTGCCTGTTGTGGAACGTGTATATTCTTGTCACTGAAAGCTGTATGTTGGTTTACGTGAAACACTGCGAGTTCTCAAGTGTTGTGACAAGTGAGAAGTTTGGCACACTGGCCGGCACACACGGGTCAGCTGTTCGGGTGAATTAACGACGCGTAGCGGCAACATCGTAAACTCGCGTGGATTAAAGAGTTTATATGCGTAGGCGTAATAGTATTTCATTTCAAACTTAGTCGCGTAACATTTTATATTTGTCGTTTTCTATGAACTACTTTACTCCTTTCACTAGTGAGGTATCCTCAAGTCTATTTTTGATGTGTTCAACAATAAGAGCGCTTCAACAGTGTTTAATATTTTTTCTCTTTTTATATTAAGTTTTTTTGCAAGTTTTAGCGAAAATACCTGAATGGTTCACGCTATATGGAAGTTCTTATGATGCTCTCGATAATTTTGAAGGTGTCCAAGGGTGGATCTAGACAGATATTAGACGTAAGTCCAGTTTGATCATTTTGCCATGTGACTTGTCTAATTAATTAGCCGGGATACTTCTGATCATTTAGCCACAAGTACTTCAGGGTTTATTTGCTGGCAGTAACCGTTATCCAAAAGACCCACCTAATAAATTAGCCAGGGGGCCTGTCCTTCCAGAAGACTTGTGTGACTATTAAACCATCTGTCTGACTAACTAACCAGAAAATTTGGTTGGCCCGTTAGCCAAAGGCTTTTTTGATCAATTAGTCAGAAGTATTGTCTAATCAGTTACCCAGGTGTAAATTACCAGTATGTACCGTCTGATAATTTAACCGGAAGGCATGACGTACCAGTTAGCCAAACCTACTGTTGGTCAATTAGGCAATATGTTAGGCACATGGAACATACATGTCCAACCAGAAGACTTGTATGGTCATTTAGCCACCTGACTGACTAACTAGCCAGAAAATTTGTCTCAGTCGTTAGTCAAACACTTGTTTGATCAATTCACCAGAGGTATTGCCTAATCAGTCAGCCAAACCTACTTTTGGTCAATTAGGCAATATGGAACAGACGTCCATGGATGCACGTACTGTGTTCAGTTAAAAATACAGTACTATTTATCTTGTAACGTAGCTAGGAGATACATACGAGCACGTATATTTAAAACTGTTTAAACACTGAATGCTTGGTTTGTTTTTTCATTTATATTATATTGAAACAGACCGCCCAGCTCATTGCTAAGACCTTTAACGACAAAGCTATGGCGTTAACAGTTTATTTCATTGTGTTGCAGAGCTGCCGGACAAGCCGATCCTGCTACCGCCGTTCGTGGACTCGGCCCACCGGCTGAGCTACCACCTGACCCGCAAGGGTCGCAATGTCACCGACAGGGTGGTGTGCGTGCTGGGGTTCGCCTGTCCGGACATCACCTACAGCCCTGCCATCTACCCCATCGCGGCCCTACTTCTGCACTTCATGTCCGGTAAGTCCATCCTTCTTGTGTTGAGTAACGTGTTATATGATATGTTCGCCATACCAGGGCTGCAGAAAACTGTAGCAGAAACAGTTGAAAGTGCGATGTTGAAGACTGCAGCATGCAAAACTAGCCGCTTCTTATATCATCGAAACTAATCTTTCGCGAGTCCAAGATGAAAATTACCGCCCAAACAGGACAATCTTAGTACACGTCAATCATTAGCCGTAACTTTTCACTAACGTGTGTCACATTTAATGGAATTCAGCATCATGGATGTTGACAATAATCGTAACACGTTTCATTCAACTAGTCTCTAAATCGCAATGAGCACAAAAATACCAGGAAATCTAAATGCCAAGTTCTATACAATACAACCCTTTTATTTATGCAGCACACATCAGACGTAATTCCTTTGACGATTTGTGCAATTTATTTAAAAAAAGGTGAATAACGCTGTTACAATTTCAATGCGTGTAATTTATAGTTTTCCAAAACAAGTAGTTTATAATTGATCCAATTAAATGTAGAATGCAAATCTACAAACGTGTCTAATCATGTATCGGTCTATATAACCTGTTACTGTACATTCAAAAACGGGAATAACCTACAGGTTTGCACATGTCTGAAATGATATTAGTTTATTGGAAAAGCTCTATGTTCAAACGTGTAATTGCTCTGTGACATGTTGATATGTATAATTAATTGGTTGATTGACAAGGGCTGCACTAGACATATAGTGTAAACTTGGTTTTAGCTTGTGGAAATAACATAAGTAACCTTATTTACAAAATAAGCTAGTCAACGACAGTCTAAATCTATACGTTTCTCTGGTGTTAGTAACTATAACCAGTCAATAGATTTGTTGTTGTTGCGCTGATCCAGTCAATAATAGTACTATGTCTGGCTGCTGGATCGTGCTGTAAACTGTGTCATGCTGGGGGTTTATTTTCGTGTACCGAACATTTGCCATCGTTATTTGTTACATACAAATAGAGTACTACGTTTCGAGGATTGGAATCTATGCTCTTCATTAGGTGTCAAAAACCTTAAGGGATAAGGTTAAGAATAAAAAATATTGTAAAAATCTAGTAAGTATGTGGCGATTAATGATAGAGCGTACAAGGCACTGCCGGCAGGACGTTACGTTCTCATTTGAGGACGTAGTTCAACTGCTTACACGAGGACGAAAAGTCCTGCTGGCAGAACCGTTCTTGGTCCCATTAGAAAGAGGGAAATGTAACGAATTAGCGCATGCAAGTCTGAAGTTGGTAGCTCTGACCGTTCAGAAATGGCGGCGATTATAGGAAAGGGTGACCGTGTGTATGTTTTCGCTACTTATTTTGATACTCCAAATAGTGGAAATGCATGGAGTAGCTCGTTATTTGGTAGTAGTTATTATACCACTAAGTGTAATGTTACTGTAATTAAAGTGACGTGTAGTTGTGCAACAGTTCTGTGGGACATTGACAAAAACACAACTAGATGTTTGCTAAAAGACTTGTTCTCGAGTGATGTTCGAGCTGTCATCGCTGCCGGTGTGACGCCTGCTGCCAGCGCCGCTATAGGCCTACCCCGCCAGCTCATATCACCTGCAACGCTATCAGGTAAGAGAAAACTTTTCACTTTCTACCATTTATTAATAGTTGATAAATTAAAAACTGGGTTTCTTAGTATATTTTGGTCGTACTTGAATAGTAAAGGTATTCATTACCAGGATAGTTTCAAAGGGGACAAGTATAAATGACGGACTTTTGGCATACGTAAAACTCGTAATATTTGTCACATTAAAAGTTCGGATAAATGTTTGTTTGTTTATTATTAAAAAGGAATCATCTGAAACAATTTCTTTGTTTCAGATGATGCCCAGAAAAGTAAAAGGAGGAAGACTACCGTTCAACTGACCAGTGCTGAAAACAGTTCGTCGTCATCATCATCCGATGAATCTAATGATAAAGATGACCTTGATAGCGGATCAAACAATATTATTGATTTACCTGCAGATGCAGAGGAAATCTATAATAATTCAAACTTAGTTTTAGTTAATGACACTGAGTGGGACATTGGTAAACATGTAAATATTGATCAATTCAAGGACCATCAATACAAACCTCGTTTTCACTTGCTCAATACTAATCGAGAAATTCTATCCCTCAATGAAACGGATTTTTGGCTAATTTTTTCCCCCATTGATGATATAAACCATATTTTAGTTTGTTCAAATGCTCATTTGAGGGATAGAAGAAAACCAATTTCGAGACATGAGTTTTTCAAGTCAATTGGTATTTTGTACGCCATGAGTATAAATATGTTAGCGGTCCGCCGCAACTACTGGTCTACGGAAACCGACGGCCTCTTTCCTGCACCTTTACAAAATTTACAGTAGTTTATTGTTCGCCTAACACCATATCTGAAGTATTACTGCCACTAATGCGCTCTGGTTACCAAAAGTACTGCCGGAAGGACGCGTCCTGCTGGAAGGACAGTTCAAACATTCGCCATAAGTGCCTTAAGTCCTGCTGGCAGGACGGAACGCTGCGTACAAAAAGTACTTCCGGAAGGTCCTTCCAGCAGGACGTGGGACTGTACGCTCTATCATTAACTCACCGAAGTCGTGGATACCAGTTGAAAACGTGGTCCAAAAAGCTCAAACATATGTCTGAGGGTCCAACGTAACTGGAGAATCATAACACGAATGTAACCCCCCAGCGACGGTGGAAGACTGGAGAAAATACCTCTTCCTATTGGTATGGTCGCCCGCCAGCCTTGCGGGTGCTTTACCATATGTATGCCTTAAGGTTTTTACATCTGATGAAGAAGATGATTCCAATGCTCTAAACGTAATATTATATTTTTGCAGCATATAATATTGGCAAGTGTCAGAAATTCCATTGTTCTTTCAAATAATTTATTGTCAATAATAAATAAACTCCCTTATTGTGTCCATCGTCAATATGTTTTGCGACTCGGACTTTTACTAAATGCCATCATCAAACATTCATCCCTTAAATTTATTATAGCTACGCTAATACCGATCAAAGCGTATTATAACTTATAACGCTCGAAAGCCCGTGAATTTATCTTTTTCTTTAGATTTCTTGTAATTCCAAGAAACACTACCGAAATCGAACATTTAGTCTACATAGTTTTCAACAGCTGTTGTTACCAATTATGCGTTGTTTGTTGTTGCTTACATACGAACATGTGAATTTCGCTGCTTAATGTCTATTTTGTGCTTGTTTTCTTTTCAATTCGTTATGTAGTTACTAATTGTTAGAAATTATATTATTGTATGTTTAAATATTGTTTGTTTTTCATAAAATATATTCACTGTTTTGACCTTCCTTTGTATATGTAAATATTAACGATTACTAAAAAATCTTACAGCTATGTATATTTCTGTGTTCACGGTAAAATCTGCTACTAGTAGGGTGTTCTAAATGTTGTATTGCTGCTATATATTTTGTCTATATATATAAAAATGAAACTGTTCATGTGTAACAGCATCACTCACAAACGGCTGGACGGATTCGCCTAATTTTTTTTTTAAATTTGTTCGTCTTGATCTGTAGAAGGTTATAGGATACTTTTTATCCCTTTCCCGATTCAGGATTCCGCCCCACTGGTTACAGAAATACCCGTAAGAAATGCATTGCAGCAAACATATGTTATTAAGTGAAAGAGTCTTTTCAAATTTTTAATCAGCTGTTCTTTGTAAACAGAGTTGGAAATTTAATCATCAAGTGGTCTCTATTTATATTCCTAATGGATGTTTAAATTTTTATAAGTTTCTTGGATAAGTTTCTTGGCCGTCCCGACCTGGCCAATCAATCACTACCCTAGCTAGCCCATGTTACGTAATGCGTAGGGCACGTGATTATAATCGATATGGATTTTGCCCTTATTATCGTTGTTCTTCCTGTCTGTTTAATATTTCCTGATAATTTATATCTAAACCAGCAGTTAGTACTGCTTTTCACCGTGGTTTCTACACACATTGTGTAGGCTTTGCATCTGTGAAAACACAACAAAGATAGGCATAAAATATTTTATAAAGTATAAAAGTAAACTACATAAAATTTATCTATAATAATATACAAAATAATACGACCAAACACAAAAATTACAACAAATAATAGATAATGATTTGATATGCTTATGTATTAGTAGTAATTAAATAAGGAAAAAACGTAATAAAAGAGTATTTCTTTTCTGATGCTTGATTGATGTAGCCCTCTCTACTGCCACGCGAGCGGAGCCGCGGGTTTAAGCTAGTATAGTACAAAAAAGTAAGGACATTTTTATATCAATGTATTAATGTAACTACCGCAAGTAGGACAAATTCCAAACGGGTGCTTTTTCATCAAAGTACATAAAAAAAGGATTTTAATAATATAAACTGTTCAACATCATACATTTATGTCTTCAGGACAAATTCTACATTTTGGCTATTCTGAATTCTGATATTTCAATTACAATTTTTTTTATTTCTAAAGTAAGAATGATGTTTTTCTAACTTCATAGTTACATAGTCTAAAAGCACAGTTCTTTGTAAAAAATGTGCTATTTAACAGTTTATATTTAAGTTACTATTTAGATTTATTATAAATTTTACAAGTCGAGTCTGTAAAACGTCACAAACAGGTGCGTATTTGACAAAATATGATGGACGCTCAGAGAGTTTAAACAAAGAAGCCTGAAATTATTATGGTAAGTGTGAGCACCGGTATTTTATAAAAGATCAAGGTTTTGTCAATTGCGAGTTTTTGCCTATATTCAAACAGAAACAGATGACTGTAGTGTTATTGAAAGTGTCAACTCGCCAAGTTGTCGCGACCGCTACTACACCCGCATACTGCCCAGAGACACTGATAAATGGCTTCGCAATTCTCTTAACTCACTTTCCTAAACGTCCACAAGACATCAATCTTCTCCGCCTCTTTTTGTTCATACGAAATTCACTATATTATCCACGGGGTGGAGCCGACAAAAACACAGATTACAGTCACATTACGTTCTAAGCACGAGGTGATGGCCAGTATAGTAGAGAACTAAATTAACTGGTATCCTTGATGATAGTATAGTACCAATAGTGCAACGTTGTGAATTGTTTATTAATTATTTAATATTACCACTTTGTGCTTCTTGATGATTAAAACAAAATTGGATTCAGGGAATGTTAAGGTTGAGGGTTTTTCATAATGCGTTATACGACTCATATTGCAAATAAAATACATATTAAATCGAACACTCCTATCAATTAAAGAAGTTTCTAATTTTTAGGACCAAAGAATTTCAAATCGGCGTCGTCCTTAATACGATTTAGTAATTTTAAAGGTCCATTCCTAATTAAAAATCTTTAGTCGTCCGATTGCCATAACCATTTTGTGTGCCGGACTCGTTGTCTTCTTCGACGATGAGAAAAATTTAAAAACATTTGTCATTGAAAATTGAATGCAGATAACAAAACATGATATAGAAGAAGATTGAAGGAAAAGATTTTGAAAAAGGGGTGAATCTTTTTATCCTAAAAAAACCCAAAAAAGTAATTTTATGTATGGTGAAGATTGTACATTATATCTCAATCCGTTTGGAATAAATCTAGACGTTATATATTTAAGGGGTTGTTAGCCCATAACTTCTGCTAGGATTATCGTAGATATGTTTAGTTCATGTCATACTGTTTCTTTTTGAAATTAACTTTTAAATTACATGTCACAAGAACGGGGTTGCAATTTGGAAATTCAAAGTGACCCCCCTCTTCCCTGAAATATCATATCCTTGGAGTAAGCAGTTTCCCTTGGCCGTGCATTCGAGATTGGCCAAAATACCGACTCTCAATATTCATAACTTTTTCCTATCTTCGGAAAAGGTATATTAAAGTTATTTGAATTTGAAATTTAAAAGGGTTTCGCACCATTGTAGTACATTATTTACAAGAATTTATTGATTTTTCTACGACGATTTTAGGGATTTATATCTATGATCTAGTACACTTATTTCACATTAACTTAAAGCTCTTACACTCTAGATGTGTCTGATGCATTTCAAATACACCCAAATAGATCCAATGTTAATCTTATGAGGGTATTTTTATCGATTACTATACCCCTATTTTTGCTCTCGTAGTTATTCTCAGCACACTAACCAACCACCCTATATCAGCTTATTAATTTACGATAGTTTACACTCGTGATGTAATGTAAGGTTTACATGACAAATTTTGATGTTAGAACCGTAAGGAACAGGGACACGTGATACTCTGTAAATCCACTCATGTGATGATTGTACCGCAGTCAGTTGACACATAACAATCTGGAAAGAAAACATTTCATCTGATCTGATTTTGTTGTTGTTGCAATCAGTTGAGATGTGTTTGATGATTGCACCTCGACCCGGGTACTATTGTTTTCCACCTCCACTGTAAATTACACAGTCGTGCAAATCTTTGATCTCCAAATGTTGATTATAAATATCTATTTGAAGATCTCCAAATTTTTATAAACAGAAATTAAGTGCTCTGAGTATTGATTGCGGTTAATATTATTTTTAAGCTAAATATGATGTGTAAAAGAATACGAGTTTAAAAGAAAATGAATTTCACGAGCCTATTTATACTTTTTATGGCATTGCTACTATTATTCTATATTATATTTTACTAAAGTTTGAATCAAAAATTGATTGACAATGTTTTATTATAAACTAAAATGCCCAAAATTTGGAATCGATTCAGGTTTATATATAACGTTTAAAAATACAGATAATAATCTTGGAAATTTGCTTGAATTAATTATGAAATTATTTTACGCAATGTTAATTCTAATTGCGTTCATTTAACAGATTACGAATGGAGATGGAGTTGATTCCACTCCCAGAAGAGTGAATTAATTTAGATGTTATTTCGTCGACTCTCTTTCCATTTGCAATTCCCGGTTTACTTTACGCTCATTTTGTCTGAGCCCGTCTCCGAGGCCTCGTAACCCCATCTTACCCCTTTCCTTCCTCGCACCCTCTCTCGTTCTCCTTCTCTTCTTTCATATCTCTTCCGTAATAGAATACCAATAGAGACCAATGCCCGACCCATCGGACAGATATTAACTTGCCATTGATAAATAAACTAAGTAGCACAAGGTTGTTGATAAAGAATGGTGCAAAACACATTCATTGCTTGCAGGACGAAGTAAACATAATAAAAACTGAATAAAACACTTTGTTATATTAATAAGTTTTAACTAGCCTAAACTTTGTTTAAAGTTTGTATAGGGCCGGAAGCGGCATGCCTTTACCTCTTCCTCCTGCTGACCATCGCCTTCCTGACCCATTGTTTCAGATGACACGACGCGGTGCTAAAAAAAAGAGCCGACATAAATTTTCGTGTCTGTATCCCAGTTTTATCCGTGCCGGTGTGATGTGTGATTGTGTCTCTCGTACTCCTGAACTGTAACGTATCATGCAGCCAAAAGTGCTCTTGGAGATAATTTTTAGGTACTTAGCCGTAGAGTACTAGTAAATATAAAATCACCACATGTGAAATTAACTGCAAATTTAAACATTATTCCCTTGTGGCTGTCTTTAATATGCACTTAAATTTTTAACTTTTTAATTATATAGCTAATAGCGTATGGAATACAATTTTATTTACATTATGTACATATGCAAATGGAAGTATGTGTCACGAGTGTCGCGTTCACGGCCCAGGACCTGACTCAATGCTGGCCCACTGCCTTGGCGGTCAGGCGACTGGTGACGTCAGACCAATTCGTTGCTCCCAAATCTCTATATATAATCTATTGTTCTACCCCCTCCCAGTGTCTGTGTCTGATTTATTATTCCTTTTTTTACACAAAAATGGGACCACTTGGTTTCCTCCACTTCTTCTCAGCCCAATTTGTTTCTCTAAATCGTTGCTACTAAGCATGTACTCGACGGGTTGTGGTGGAGTGTCTCAGCGTTTATAAACATCTTTAAAAAAGTCTATTACTGGATTATGCCTTTGGTGTATAATTTGTAACATTTTTATAAACGCTGGTGTGTCTACACGCATGTTTGGTTGTGGAGCCGCCACAAAATGCGGATTAAAACATTAAACTAGAACTGATGTATGGAAATTGCTCAGTGCTAATGGCATGCTTTAGCGTTTTTAATAACACACGTATTTTAGAAACAAATGGGTTACTATGACGATAATAGCCATAATAGTAACGTTTGAAATAAGTATGTTCAGTATGGTGCCACCTTGTTCTTGATGTGTATTGATAACAAAACAACAACCAGGGTAACTGTGGCTGCAGACTTAACAAGGAAATTATACAGGGCTTTAGTGCAGAACTAGTGGTTTAGCCATTCCTATCAGCAGCTTAACAGCTGCTGATAGGAATGGCTCTCAGTGTATCCGGATGTGAGCAGGGCCGTACACAGCTTTAACGGGCCCCGGAAAAGACCGCGCTCCCTCACCTGTCACACCGTATCACCCCCACACCCGTTACCCCATTGGCAACATCTTATTATTTTTTTTTTAATCATAGTAACATTCAATATACAGGTCATAACAAATAGATTGGGCTAGCTATGCATTTTCAGATTTTATGTGTGATTCTAAGTTAAAAATGAAGAATACATTTTTTCCTATTTCCACATCGTTTAGTCGACAGCCGCCATTTTGTATTTTTTATCAAAAAATTATTATATCTAAAACTAGTAATGCTAAAGAAACCATATTTGGCACATAGGTTTGTAAGAGAGGAAAATATAAAAAATTATTTTAAAGCAAAAAAAAAAAAAGTATATTTGGAAAAAAGTACTGGACACCAACTATTTGGAGAATTTTATTGCAATTCCAACTGTACTAGTTTCAACGAAATCAGTCAAGGTATAAGCACTTTAAAGGTACACTTGCACAAGCACAAGCTGTGAGCAGCAAACATTTTGTCTGTCTTTTATCTGCCAAACCTTTCTGTTACACCATGTGTGTTGCTAAAAATAAGTATGGTAAAAATTCATCGGACCATTTTTAACATTGTTAATTTAGTCAACTCTTGAAATGTATAATGTATAATGTTTAGTCTATTAGTTGTCAGATTGAAATTTATTTTTAGGCATTAATCGTGAGAAAAATCTGAACAGTTTAAAAAACATTGTATACTCAATTGAAGCTAATTTCGTCTTTTGTATCGGCATTCCAGTTATGATTCATCGGGTTAGACCGGATGAAAGTGTTGCTGAGTTCATGATATTAATAAACACAATCGAAATTGTTAACTCAAAAGTAAGATTATTTTTTTAAAAGTATTTTTCACAGTTTCTTTCAAATTGTAATGAACGATATTTCGAACTTAGCCTATAATAGCGTTACAGTAATTTGATTGGGCTATCTCGTCCGTTGACACTTTCCCTTCAAATAGACAAGTTGCGGGGTCCGGTAAAATTGTCCGAAAAAACCGTTCTGAGTACGGACGGGCCTGGATGTGAGTCAATACAGTGTTGCCACTACACACTTTCTTGTAACTCGGGGCACAGTTGGATTAAGCCACTGTCACAAGTTGTAACATGTGATGTCGCCCCGCGACGCGTCGTGTTACCGGATTTCGTTGCGAAAACAATGTAATTTCTTTCCGTTCTCCCGAGAGGTCTGAATTTGGTTCTCTAAAAGCTTTATTTATTCCTCAAGCTGTCATTGCGGTTTTGTTTATGGGTGTAACAGTAACTCTAATTTTTAACCGTTTATTAATGCCAACGTATTTTTTAAATTTTTATTACACTGTAATAGTGTAAAATGTCCTTGTTTACGTTAAATTTCTTTTTTAAATATTAATATTGTTTTAGCGAAATTCCTTTGTATTTGAACTGTACAATAGAGAACACGGACTGGATGACTTTCGTCAGTCGAGTAAAATATAACAAGTAAGAAGTAGCAGATTGCTCTCCCAGTTTTGACAGGTGATGAACAGAATGATGGATGGGCCCAGATGGAAGATACGTTGGAAAGAGCAAGTAAATTTGTATCAGAATAATCCACCCTGTGTGTGAGTTCCTTCACAGGACTCTAGCATTGAATCGGTGTGACCTATAAAAGAACGGTCAATTATTTGTTAGAACTCAAAAGTTATAGGACGAAAAAAATTGTTTTATCAAACAACTTTTTACTATTGATATACGTCTTAAATGTATTGAGAACTAAAAAAAGATAGTAAAGTTGATTAAAATAAATGGACTTATTCTGCATTTACGTTTGCTTATGTTTTCGAAGACTTTACCTTCAGTACTTCATAGTTAAAAGAGCTAAAAATAGCACATGCTTATATTATTGAAATAACTACTTCTTTTGGTGGGCTGTGTATGTATGTTTTGCACGGGGGTAAAAGCGGTTCGCGTCACATCATGTTTGTTCGCTCTGTAGCCACTAGGGACGGGACTGTCGCGGCCATTTTGATGTCAGGGCGTCAATTGCATTTTTGAAAGATAATATAAATTTAACAATAAAAACATGAGTACAACCGAGATATGGAACAACATTAGATGCTGTGTTTACAAGATGTTTAGCAAGATTTTTTTCCAGAATTGTTATTTTTTATTTCAGTTATTATAAACCCATAATTTCACTTTTGGAATATAATGACAATGAAAATCAAGTAATTCTTTTCGGAAATACAAGATTATTGTGAACAAATGATACTGACCAACTTATAGAAACTAATAAAAACGATAATAATGGATATGTATAAACATTGATTACTTTAATATTTAGAAGATCATTTTAATATATGAAATGTTAAAAAATATTACAAAAATATGCATAACATTAATAGAAAATATACAACCTTATCCTTTTTTATGTTAAAGAATTGAGTGTCTCATATTAAAAAAAAAAAAAATAATAATAGCCATTTAATAATAGCAAACGTACTTTTTCAAAATATATATTCACAGCCAGTTATAACAAGTAGTCACTTCTGTCGTTCAGTCTCGCGACTGCCTTTCCATTTTTTATGTATATAAATTTAAAATGCTCATGTGCAGTGCACTGATTGGTATCCCGAATAGCCGAATTGATTATTACAGCGTTAACATTGTGGCAACGCTACTTTATATTCTAAAAGTTGCAGAACTACTGTACGCTGATTTCTTGTATGTGCAATATTTAGCGATCAAGATGTATATGTTTGTTTTTACAGCGATAATGAAGTGTCAACAATCTTCAATCTTAGTGTCGAGATAGTACAGGTGTCAAAGCTCTTCTGATAGCAACAGCAGTATCAGAGCTATTGATAGCCCCCCCCCCCCCGAAGATTGATGTGTGTCAATTGATAAAATGCGATCTAAGCAAATATGGCGTAATAAGAGTAATTCGCCAATGCGTACATTAGGTTGGTGACATTTTGTGTACGGACATATGGTATCGATAACCATATGCGACTATCATAACTTTGATGTAATTATAATTTGACAATTTATTCCGTTTCTGGCAAGGTTTAATTAAATTGGTTATTTAAAAATGTTAAAAATGTTTACAGCACGATTTGGGCATACCAAAAGTAACAATGATCAGTAATTCAGTTTTTTCTTGAGCAAAAGTAATATAAATCGTAGGTCGAATAAATTTCCATACAATATATATGCGTACTTTTTGTATAAAAAATAAAAGTATTTAACTACCGTATTTGCCAGTACGATAAAAAGTTTTTTATACAAGGACTACAATAATTACGATAGTACTATTTGAAAAAAAAGGAATTCTGTTATTATATCAAATGTACAGTCTACAGATAAACTATTTTGTTAGATATATTGACGGGACCCGCCAAAGCTGAGTACGGCCCTGGTTATATTTAAGCAAGAAACACGTTAAAGCATTAGTTTGGTCTATTGTTTATAATACATAGGAATCTCCATCTATAGACCTCATAATATGAGCGAATGGCGGTTTGTTTCAGATCGATTATGTCAAAACGTTTTAGAGCCTTTTGCCATATCACATAGATATGAATTAAAATAAAGACGGAAAACTTATTTATTGATTAATATTGATTTTTAATCATTATATACCGCAATACATACTAGTTATTACGCATCGTTGTTCAAAAGTGATTAGTATATATAAATAACCTCTTTCAGCTTTGAAAATAATCGTTCTCAAAACAAGTGCTAGATAGGAAATGACATGTGAGATGGATGGGAACGGTTATAGCGCACTAAATACTCCAATTTATCATTGTAACAGCATTAATCCGTTCTTGGAGGTTTATTTGATACATGAATAGTCTGTTGTCGAGTTCGTGGTTGTTTATGTGTGTATTGCAGAGAGTTATGTGACAAAGAGAGAACTATCCATTTCTGAATTCGGCATGTAGGTTCCTAACACCGAGAAAATGTACATAAAAATTATGAAATTTGTATTTCCAGATAATTCATCTAATTGCAACTGATCTTTAGATAGAAATTTATAATATACCACGTGACCGCAAATTAATTTCAGGAATATAAACAACATCTCATTATATACAATGGTATTTATTGTGAAGGAAGGAAAAGAAAAGAAAAGATACAAAATAGTTTGTACGGTCAGTTTGAAGTTATAGAATATTCCGCACAAGGACAAACAATAACTGGTGGTGGCCATAAGTCTGAGTTTCAACAGAGCTGTCAGCAACACTGTACACTGGCGGTGATGACAGGAAACGTTTACAATACGTCGCCTCTGTGTATTCCACGGGTAACAATTACAGTAACAACAAACAGCATTGTTGAATGGTGGCACTTCTCGCGTACACCGTGTGTTTCGCGTACTAAACCGTTTGTACGGTCAGTTAGTTTGAAGTTAACAATATTCCGCACAAGGACGAACAATACTGGTGGTGGCCGTAAGTCTGCGTTTCAACAGAGCTGTCAGCAACACTGTACACTGGCGGTGATTAAAGGAAACGTTTACAATATCGTCGTCTCTGTGTATTCCACGGGTAACAATGGATGTGTACAGCTACAACAAACAGCATTGTTGAATGGTGGCACTTGTCGCGTACACCGTGTGTTTCGCGTACTAAACCGTTTGTACGGTCAGTTTGATGTTATAAAATATTCCGCACAAGGACGAACAATAACTGGTGGTGGCCATAAGTCTGAGTTTCAACAGAGCTGTCAGCAACACTGTACACTGGCGGTGATGAAAGGAAACGTTTACAATATCGTCGTCTCTGTGTATTCCACGGGTGACAATGGGTGTGTACAGTAACAGCATTGTTGAATGGTGGCACTTGTCGCGTACACGTGTTTCGCGTACTAAACCGTTTGTACGGTCAGTTTGATGTTATAAAATATTCCGCACAAGGACGAACAATAACTGGTGGTGGCCATAAGTCCTGAGTTTCAACAGAGCTGTCAGCAACACTGTACACTGGCGGTGATTAAAGGAAACGTTTACAATATCGTCGACTCTGTGTATTCTACGGGTAACAATGCGTGTGTACAGCTACAACAAATAGCATTGTTGAATGGTGGCACTTGTCGCGTACACCGTGTGTTTCGCGTACTAAACCGTTTGTACGGTCAGTTTGATGTTATAAAATATTCCGCACAAGGACGAACAATAACTGGTGGTGGCCGTAAGTCTGAGTTTCAACAGAGCTGTCAGCGACACTGTACACTGGCGGTGATGACAGGAAACGTTTACAATATCGTCGTCTCTTTGTATTCCACGGGTAACAATGGGTGTGTACAGTAACAGCATTGTTGAATGGTGGCACTTGTCGCGTACACCGTACGTTTCGCGTAGTGCAAAACAAGATCGGGTGAAATGAATGGCTCGAGTTGGGGCTGACGGTTGAAATCGGGCTGGTACCGCCAAAGTGGTGGGGGGGGGGGGAGTTGACAATCGGATTTTGCCATAAAAAACTCGATTTCATTTGGAACACAATAAACAATATTGTGGGGGAATATTGTTTCATTTCGTTCGACAGCGCCTATACGCATTGTATTCAGTGACGGAAGTATTCGATGCAAACGCTGCCTTTTTCAATAAACTGTTGATTTTATTTATTATTTTTTAAATTGTATGATTCATATTTTTACAATACAGCCAGGTTGAATTTCTGAAAAGCCACAATCACCACACAAATAACACCAAATTAAGCACGCCTTTCATTCATTGTTTGTAATTCTTGCATATAATATCAAGCCTACGTGTTTTATTTTTGTATTCAAACCCATTTTATCAAACGCTAACCGGACCTTTATATGAAATTCTATAACGGATTTTACTGCCATAGGAAATGTGAACCATGTTTTGAGGTCCATATTTAAAAATCTTTAGCATATAGGTGGGAACATATTCTCTCTTTGAATATTGAAAATAGGTGTATGTTGTTTTCACTAAAATGGTTTTAATGCTTAAAAAGCTAACAACTTTACTAATTAAACAACCAATTAACACAATTAAGGATTTTGAGCGTGTTCCCCTCAAAAACTAACGCATGTCTAGTAGATATTACATCACATGGTGTGATATATTGGCCAACATTTTTAAAGTACTTATTTTAAATTTATTTTGATTACTTTTGAATCTCGAGTACTTGATCAATTTCAGCAGTTGGCGTTCTGGAATAACAATAAATCAGTAATGAGTCAGAAGCTTGGATGTTATTTGATGAAAACGTGATGAATAACCTATTATATGTTAATTATTTTATTTATAATGAACTGTAAAATGTTACAAATTAAACGCAATAGGAATGTACTAACTGTGTTTTCATGGAAAAACAATTTGCGCAATTAATAAGTATGATAGAAAATACTTCCTTAAGTCATAGGAGTGGTCTGGCGGAGCGCGTATTGGTGGAAGTGAGATGAAGCCAGTGTTATCTGTGACGGACAAGCAGGACATTATACGCAAGAAATGTCGTGAACACGCTGGTGTTTATTTGGCTGGCGGAGCGCGTATTGGCGGAAGTGAGATGAAGCCAGTGTTATCTGTGACGGACAAGCAGGACATTATACGCAAGAAATGTCGTGAACACGCTGGTGTTGATTTGGCTGGCGGAGCGCGTATTGGCGGAAGTGAGATGAAAGACAGTGTTATCTGTGACGGGCAAGCAGGACATTATACGCAAGAAATGTCGTGAACACGCTGGTGTATATTTGGCTGGCGGAGCGCGTATTGGCGCAAGTGAGATGAAAGACAGTGTTATCTGTGACGGACAAGCAGGACATTATACGCAAGAAATGTCGTGAACACGCTGGTGTTGATTTGGCTGGCGGAGCGCGTATTGGCGCAAGTGAGATGAAAGACAGTGTTATCTGTGACGGACAAGCAGGACATTATACGTAAGAAATGTCGTGAACACGCTGGTGTTGATTTGGCTGGCAGAGCGCGTATTGGTGGAAGTGAGATGAAGCCAGTGTTATCTGTGACGGACAAGCAGGACATTATACACAAGAAATGTCGTGAATACGCTGGTGTTTATTTGGCTGGCGGAGCGCGTATTGGCGGAAGTGAGATGAAGCCAGTGTTATCTGTGACAGACAAGCAGGACATTATACGCAAGAAATGTCGTGAACACGCTGGTGTTGATTTGGCTGGCACAGCGCGTATTGGCGGAAGTGAGATGAAAGACAGTGTTATCTGTGACGGACAAGCAGGACATTATACGCAAGAAATGTCGTGAACACGCTGGTGTTGATTTGGCTGGCGGAGCGCGTATTGGCGGAAGTGAGATGAAGCCAGTGTTATCTGTGACGGACAAGCAGGACATTATACACAAGAAATGTCGTGAACACGCTGGTGTTGATTTGGCTGGCGGAGCGCGTATTGGCGGAAGTGAGACGAAAAAGCCAGTGTTTATCTGTGACGGGCAAGCAGGACATTATACGCAAGAAATGTCGTGAACACGCTGGTGTTTATTTGGCTGGCGGAGCGCGTATTGGCGGAAGTGAGATGAAAGACAGTGTTATCTGTGACGGACAAGCAGGACATTATACGCAAGAAATGTCGTGAACACGCTGGTGTTGATTTGGCTGGCAGAGCGCGTATTGGCGGAAGTGAGACGAAAAACAGTGTTTATCTGTGACGGGCAAGCAGGACATTATACGCAAGAAATGTCGTGAACACGCTGGTGTTGATTTGGCTGGCGGAGCGCGTATTGGCGGAAGTGAGATGAAAGACAGTGTTATCTGTGACGGACAAGGAGGACATTATACGTAAGAAATGTCGTGAACACGCTGGTGTTGATTTGGCTGGCAGAGCGCGTATTGGTGGAAGCGAGATGAAAGATAGTGTTATCTGTGATGGACAAGCACGACATAATACGCAAGAAATGTCGTGAACACGCTGGTGTTGATTTGGCTGGCACAGCGCGTATTGGCGGAAGTGAGATGAAAGACAGTGTTATCTGTGACGGACAAGCAGGACATTATACGCAAGAAATGTCGTGAACACGCTGGTGTTGATTTGGCTGGCACAGCGCGTATTGGCGGAAGTGAGATGAAAGACAGTGTTATCTGTGACGGACAAGCAGGACATTATACGCAAGAAATGTCGTGAACACGCTGGTGTTGATTTGGCTGGCGGTCGCGTGTTGCTGGCGGGCCGAGAAAACAATTTGCATAAACAACGTGCAGTGTTTGTTGATGCAGATGTTTTACGCTATCTGAATTGTAAATACGCTCTCGGAGGTGGAACTTTTAATTATGGGAGGAAGGAAACAATTGGAGTTAGACCAGAGGTCGTGGTGGAGATCTTGTGTGCAAATACACACGACTCTTCCATTAGGAGAATTAAACTTAGTGCAATTAGTCGTGTTTAGTCGAGGATCGCAAGGTATTAGGTTTCTAAACTCCAACCTAACATTATAGAAATTCTACGTAGAGACATATAGTTCTCTAGAACGTAGCACCCGTTAATATAGGTTGTTTACATAAAAATAAGGCTGACCCGAAAGAGGATCTTGAATTTTCCTTCCGATTTACAATTAACTTTCTCGTGTAATACAAACAAAATCATTTCAACTTTTTCACTACTTGGCTAATGAATTGTCCTTATATTTAGTTTTAAATGCGTGATAATGTGTAAAATCTCTTGGTTAAATAATATTGAGTTTTATTTTTTATTTTTACTTGACTTATTTAAGAGGAAAGAATAAATTCCTGAATGATATGCATATGCTCAAGTGAAAATAAAGGGTTGAAGACTACGTGTTTCCTTGAAGCTCTCACGCCTACTACACGCGCTGATAACGTACAAAAATTATTCCCAAAAAATTGTGATTATCATTTAAACTCACAATTTACCTGAAATTTTTAGCTTTCAATACAGTAGCAAAAATTCAATTTTGTAATTTGAAATGTCTATGAAAATACTATGTGTATAAATACATGTCGGTAATTTAATAACCAGTTTGTAAAACCCTTTAAATCGTTTTTATATTATTTGTTTTGTGGATTGCCACTGAAATATACCTGAATTTCGTGACACATGAGTCAGGTCTGGTCTATTTCCATCGGTAACTTGAAAATGTTCAAAATGAAGACTGCACATGTAGACAGGAGAAAATGTCATATAAGTGTGTTTCTAAAATAGCATGGATGTTGACAAGGAGAATCGCCCGGAGAGTAGTCAGACAGGTGTACTGACGGTGCGATGTAGAGGACAACAAGTGCAACAGTATTACAAGTGACTTCTGTTAGGTGGAGGCGGTGAATAACACATGAACAATACACAATTAGCCCAGTTAGACGAGTATATCTGGCAGAGCTGTTGGCACAGGCCATCGTCACATGCTCGGCAGGCGAGAGTATTGCGCTCTCACTGATATTTCGATGAATTTTTGCTGTTTCGGTTGTTCTCGATCGATGTTTCTGTTTTTCTCGATCGATGTTTCGAACCGGTCTTTCGTACTAGCGATTACAATTGGAATGTCCTATAGTACCGAAAAGTTTGTCATTAGCGTCTCAACAGTTTCCGAGGTGTTAATTCTGTAGTTTGTATTTTCTTTATACTTTAGTTCCGGTTATGGCGTTCAAAGTTCGGATGTCTTATAGCGTCGAATGATTCGATCCTATTGGACAGCAGTAGGAACTCTCGGATATTGTTTGGTAACCCTGTAAATTTCGTTGTTGATATAATAGCAGTGTTCGTGTTTTTCGAATTATAGAATAGAATATATTTGATAGAGTTCCTTTAATTTGTGTATGACATTAAAATTTTTTTATTAAGTATTGAACAGTTCAGTTTTGGTACCGTTAGTGGCAATTTCGATGCCAACCAAACCTGTTGAAGTTCTTTGCCAACGTTGCGGTTTGTTTTCTATGTAAATTGCCCACCTTTTTTACAGTTGAAGCACGATTTGCTGCGTAATTACAGTGACTTGCTATCTCAAGTTATCTTAGAAGCGAATAATTTTATGTTCCATCCTCAATAGCAATTTTGCCTATTTTTAATTGTCGTTTCTTAAAACGCGTTCAGGAGTCGTATCTGAGTTCAAATAATGTTGAACATTAGAGTATCATTTTCTATCTAATCAACTTTACGCGATACCTTCTTCTTGTTTAAATCATTGCAAGTGACACACCTAGTACCTTTGACTAAAAAGATTTAACCTGTATGGACATCAGTCCCTTGATAAACCGGGACATCTCCACAATTGTACCCTCCACCCTTCATCGACTAGCTGGCCTATCATTCTCCGGACAGAATACAATTTATTCATAAAGTCACAGTATCTGTTAAAATAATAGTATTTTACACATTTGACAAAAAAACAAAGTTTTTATAAATTTTCTAATAAGTTTGATTACTCATCATTAGTAGTATATTAATCAATATATAATTTCTAAATTATATTGATAGGGTTTAAAAGATGTTAAGGCAATAGAATTTATGAAATTGAAATAATAAAAATTATTCAACTTTTTTCTTATAGATGAACTTTACTGATCTTAGAAAAACACGATTTATTGATAATGATAAAACTATTGTGCTGTTCAGTAGAATAATATCAATCTGTTTTCAATAGTAAATTCCTGATTAATATACGAATGCTAATTAATTAACAGGTATAACTCAACTAACTTGATTGAATTACCCTTCTCCACAACAGACAAAACGTGGCAACGTTCTTGTGCATAAGAGTTTTACTAGTACAACGGTATATTTCAACCGAAAGAGACAATGAAATCAAATTGTGTAGTGAAATCCTCAAATATATTAATTTATAGTGTCAAATTACATTTAAAGGAGCAAAATCTGTAAATAGTTTTATAAAACCCGTTCAAAACTGAATCCCGGGACTTCCAAGTGTCCCGAAACAATGTACGTCATTATAAAAACCCGGGACAATCCCGGTTTCCCGGGCGTTTGGTCACCCTATGTACGGCTCATTGAGAACTGCTTTACCCTGTCCAAACGACGACATGAAGAAAACACATTAAATTTGTTCAATAAATGTTTCTATTTTTCATCTGAACAAATTATTATTAGATTTGGGTTCAACTCGGAAATAATCATTCAAGATTTGTGTTACTGTATATTGGAAAATCTCAAAGTATGTATCATTAAAATTAATCACAATCGTGGAGAATCTCTTTCACTCCATCTGGCTTCAAGAATCAATTTTTGAAGTTGTTCATTTATAAACATTATATGGGCGGCGGCAAGCACATAATTGCGTCCGGCCCAGTACACATCGAGGCAGGTGTAAAACCCAAATGATAACCCATAAACAAGGCGGACAGTGGTGCGGGTGGGATAACGTAGCCCATTAGTAATGAAGTAGACATTGTCCATCACGCGATAAGCGGCAGCTGACCGTATTGTGTATTGTCACCGGACTCTGTATTGTGTATTGTCCGGTATCTGTGTATTGCGTCCACTCCATTGCAAGCCCCCACCTTTGTTTACACGTCAGTGGTACAAAATACACGTATCACTTTAGCAAATTGTAATTTCCAAATCAAACTGTTGGCATTCCTCAGCGATTTCAACACTAATTAGTTTTTTTTATGTATATTATATGCATTCCCATTATATAAAAACACCCTTCGTGCAACATTTTAAATGTCAGGGTTCGCCCTACGTGCTGACTTTTGGACTTTTACAGATAGAAAAATAAAATTTAGAGTTTTAGGTTGAAAGGTTTAAAGGTGTACTAAAACACAATGTCGAAATGCAAGCACATGATCTCCAACGACGGAAAATACAGTCCTAGCTTGGAAATAACTCCAATAAACCCAAATTCAAAATTCCTTCATTCTTATCGTATATTGTCTATTGTATTTATACGTAACTTTCGTAATGATTTAGTCTTTGAACGCCTTTATTTTCAATTTAGACAAACTTTTCAGTGGCCAAATTAATTTTCAAATTGATCCTTGTAATCAAATTTACCGCCAGACTTTGTGGTAAACTGTCTCACCAACTCCACAATTTTAAGTCTGTTGCTTTGTTGAATATTGATATAAAATTTGTAATTATTAGAAATAAAATTCGTGACTGTATTTAATTTTTTAATGCGACGTGTTTTGAAAGACGTTTTATGCAATATAAAGTATGATAATAAACATGCGATATACAGTGAAGAAGATTTCAATTATTTCCCGCGAATGTTTACTGTATGTTATGAAGAAAGGAGCCTTTGCGCGGAACTTAGTGTAAACTAAATTACATTCTCCACACAAAGTAATGTACCGTGGTTATGCAATTACATTTCCTTCCTCTGCAATGCACCATTTACATGTGAAGACGTTGTTTTGCATTCCTATTCACCACAGTCACAAACGCTCACCACAACAAATAGCGCACAAATTGAAGTGTCACTTTCCACGAAGCGGGTGTGTGCGCATCGTTGCACTTAATATTGTGGCGCAAATGTGTTATCCTGGCCGTATTTCACTATTTCCGACGCTTTTGTTGCAAATTGAGTTGACCGTTACTTGCTCGGCACAAATCATCGTCAATAACGTGTTGTGGACTGTGAATAGCACATTTCTCTCTATTTCCGTAGGCAACGGTTGTGAATTGACTAAACTACAAGATACATTTAATTACTGTTTATTCAATACCCAAACAATAAATTGCGCAATGTTTGTTAAGTCAAATAAAAATATCGTTACGAGTTAAAAAATTCTCCATTGGCCCAATTTCTGTTTGTGCCAAATTGTGCTAATTCATAATTTTAACACGTCCCCACAATTATTTAAATAACTTTAAATAATTTTAAATTTTTGTATTTTAAAGTAACAAATAAAATTTAAAAAATCATTATTGCAAAAATTTTGATATAATCATTGTTGCGTAATCGTACATATAATTGACTACACCTAAAATGTTGGTATTAATTCTTACCAGTACCTCATACAGACATGTAAAACGCGTTATGTAACCAAATCGATAATAACAATAATAATTTAAGATGAATTTAAAACAATCGAGTTTGTTCAAATACTACATTAAAAAGATCATCATATTTTGTGGATCCTTACTTACTTTGAAACTCGCAAACCATTTAATCATCGCTAGGGTCGAGTATTTCAGCTGGTATAAATTCGATCCACCTGATAAAGTAGGACTTCCACCTCCAATAAGACAAAACCGACACATTCTGTATAAGAGAATTTATATGGTATATAATAAATTGTCCATTCTCGTATTCTGCGAATCAAGGTGTGGGAGGTTACATTGAGAGAGTTAAGTTTCCGGTTTGAATTAGTTCGCTCCTGGTATTAATTAAAATAAATCAGCTGAGCATTAACTTTGAAGATTATTCTAGAAGTATAAACATCGCAGGTCTATTTCTGGTCGACGAGGTCGCGAATATTTTTGCAGTTCCACGGAAATTATAAGAGCGGAAGCGAAGTACCCACGCGGAAACGATAATTCCAGCAAGAATGTTTCCGGCTAAATCCAGAAGGTTACAGATTTAATTCGTATTCAGTCAGGAGCGTACCAAAAGGGAATTTAGTGGCTAAGAATTTTTCTCTTAGAAGTTGCTGTAAAATATTTACATGTTTTTTATAAAATGTCTAGTGCGAGGTCGTGAGATTTAGTTTTGAAAATGTTCAATGCCTGAAATCATCTGAAATCTAAGAAGGGCAAGAGTTCTTGGAATTGTCAAAATGACAGCTTTCCAAGAAATTATTGTCTTTTATGTACGATAAATATGAGACAGAACAGTTTTCGAGTCTGTCCGACGCACAGTCGATACAACCAATGTGATGCGAGATAAAACAACCCGCGCTGGCATTCATTTGAAGTGATCGGAGATACACCGCGAGCCGGAGCTGGAGTACTGTGCTGTGTCGGATGTATGGTTTCTGTCCGAGATATTTCTGTTGGCAGCGGGCCACTGGGCAACTAATGGCAGATTTACGGTCGCCAGAACCGCGGATCTATTGATATGTGCCGATTGCGGTTCAGGGCCGTAGCTGCAGATTTAGGGCCCCGTGGCTGCTTCTGATTTTGAGGGTCTACGAAGGATCCTTCCGTACCAAATTCCTTGCTTGCCCGATGTCCCCCGGTGTCTTGCCTGTAGCTACGGCCCTGGAACGGTTGTTTGTGCCAATTTTCCCATTGAGCTACAAACTGGCCGCTCCTGTCGAACAACCGGGATAAATTTACACCATCAACACCGGTCCCTGTCAGAGCCTGTCATACGAGCCTCCGCTGTTGCCGGTTGTGCCGTGATTTCTATTGTGTGGTCTGTCAGAAGTTGTCCCGACACTTGGAGTCAGAACAGCTAAGCTTTCGGGAGTCAGGATTTGTGGTAGTTTTAATCGTGTTACAGTATCGTCATTAAATTTCAGATCTGGTATACCTATTTTATTTTGGTCTTTCCTCTTAAACAACATCCTTCTTTTGGATTCTTTACCAGTAAGTGCAGATTCTTTCATTTGATAGCAGATAGTCTCTGTACTCGGGAATCTGAGATGCTAGTCACAGATCAAAACGTTAGGTAGCCTTTGAAAGGTAACCCCAAACGGATCAGTAGAGCTGCAATAATGGGAATTGTATTAAAATTTAGCGTGTTTATTGTCACATGTAAATATGAAAAGAAAATTATTTACGAACAGTAACTTCCAGTTTTTACTTCTATAACAACGAAAAAGGTTTTGGTGCATTTCAACCTTACTCTGAACATTTATAACTTGTTATCAGGTACTCGACGTGAGACAGACCATGGTTACTATTCTTAAAAAACGAATTTTAAAAGGTTTCTAAAAATATATTTTAAACATTTTTTGACTGCATTAAAATAATTATAGAGTATGAAATTTAATTTTTATATACATTTTTCACTATAAAACAATTTTCAGTAAAATAACAATTTTAATTTGTCAGTAGGTACTCTAGAGACTGGACATATTCTGCTTATTAACTTAATTAACCAAGAGGTTCCAGGTCTTGGTCAGGGGGGGGGGGAGTAGTGTGACATTTTGTCTGTTTGTTCCTGTCTGTGTTGGTAATGTAATTTTAGTAACACTCTAAACTGGCTGGTCAGTCCATTGATCAATTGCTTATTTGTGATGTCTTTCATTAGAAATTGTTTTTATGTACAAAAACACCTATGAAATGTTAATGAGAATGCTTAAAATATTCACTAAGATATATCTTCATATATACATTTCTTTAAGTAATAAATAATATTATTATTTCTTTATATTTCACAATTTCTTACATAAATTCAAGTAAAAAAAAACTATGAGTAACTAAGATAATAGTAAAATCAACAATATTAAATACAAGTGATACATTACAAGTGAGTACATTAAACGCATTGGCTGCAGTGGTGGTAAATCACATATCACTTTGCAACCTTATGTTCAGTTATAAAACGATGGTACATATATCATACTAAAAATATAATTCATACACATCAAAATATTTTTTTATGTTTTCTACATTTTTATTGAGTATCCAGAACAAATCTCAAACATGTTTTATATTTTATTATTTAAATACTAAATAAGTATCACTTTTAGAAGAAACCCTAAAGTCTTTGGATGCTCATAATGAAATCTTCAAAATGAGACCACTCCCAGTTTGCTACAATGAAAAATAAGGGAGTAAAAGTGCATAAAGTTAAACATTGTTCTTGTGGGGAAAAACTCAGAAGTCATTTTGTGGCAGCCGGCTGGCTCTTAAGGAAACTCTCTCAAAATCGCATCATAATTGGCAAATTTGGATAAAATCCTGAAGCATGTTGCTAGGCATTCTACTTTACCAAAGGAGAAAAACCCCAAATGTTATACTATAGGGAGGGAGGAATAAAGATTTAAGGTCACAATTACCATGATAACTGTGAGGAAACAGGCATATTTGATCAGAATATTCCGTAATTGTATGACAACAATAGTTTAGAAATATAAACAAATTTTGTCTTATTTTATCTTGAAAATACCATGTTCAAAATATAGATCAATACTAGTTTAAACTGGGAGATCCACTCCAACAGCACACGGTATCAATAACCTGAAGAAGAAATCAAATTACACATCTCGAAACTAGTGTTACTGATTTTTTTATATCTCTGAACGATGGCAAATGTATGGAAAATCCTTTTTCCTTCATGTATATTTTCCTGAGAAATATACTGTATGAATGCATAATTACTTGTAAAGTATCCAACAAAGAAGATCTGATCATAATTAAAGTACCAGGACTGTTGTGAGGAATTCGAATACCATTGTCGACAGTACAGTGATAAAGTGGTGGTTCTCCAAGTACATGTAATACAAAAAGGGTTGAAGATACAAAACTTGTCCTAATAGTGTTTTGGTAATATTAATTCTACAAGTACTCGGAAAGGGAAAAGTATGTTTACGGCAAGTTCTCTATTGGTTAAATGACTCCCTCCATCTTGACTCCCATAAGAAACATTATGACAGAGAAATTTGATGATGTGGCATAGCTTACACCCAGCAATGTGTTTCAGTGTGGTTGCTAAAACTAAAGAAGTGGTCTGAATAAAAAATTGGATTTACCAATAGGCTCACTGCGCCCGGGCTGGAAGTTCAAAGAGGCCGAACACTAAAACTAGCAAATTATTCAAATTTAAATTTATTCCATAAAACATATTACATGCATTGTATCGTGATGAAAATAAAACATTTGAATAATCGACATTTATTTATTCCAATGGTTTATACCGTTGACAAACATTTACACCATTAATGCAATTTCATGCAATAAAAAAAAATTCTAAATAACAATATGACAACGTAATATACTCGTATAACTAGTTTAACAGTGCAACAATCATGCATAAATAAATATACATCACATAAATACACAGACATACATGCATAATATGGCAACGCGCCAGAAACAATGTAAACTGACCTGACCAATGTGGCTAATTTTTTTAATATTCATTGAAGTGAGCAGAAGATTTATTTTAAGAGAAATATTGGAAAAATTTGCCGGAATACTATGAAATTTTGAAAAAAATTATTTATTTATGTGTTATACTCTAAATTTAACTGACACTGAACAGCTGTTGACGCTATCATCTGAAGTTCTTCAAAGAGGCTGATGCAGTTGTTTAAATTTATTGAGAAGATATTAAGTATACATTGCTTGATCAGTAGTGTAATACAGATAGCACAAGTGACGATTTAAAAACATCTAATGCATAGTAAATACTATTTAAACACTATTAAAAACTCCACCTTCATGAACAAAGCTGTGAATGTACTCCATTCATAAGGTACTCAAAACAAGTTGTAGTACTTTACATTGTGAGTAACAGACATTGTGAGTAACATAAACTTGTGTGTTACAGAGGAGGAATGCTACAACAGTCTAGCCAGCCTGGTGGCATCCAAACACAAGGTGTTCATTACCCAGACCAAACTTCTGTATGAGGTTACCTGGCGTACCGTCATGCACATCGCCAAGAAACATGTTGTGAGTAACATAAACTTGTGTGTTACAGAGGAGGAATGCTACAACAGTCTAGCCAGCCTGGTGGCATCCAAACACAAGGTGTTCATTACCCAGACCAAACTTCTGTATGAGGTTACCTGGCGTACCGTCATGCACATCGCCAAGAAACATGTTGTAAGTAACATAAACTTGTGTGTTACAGAGGAGGAATGCTACAACAGTCTAGCCAGCCTGGTGGCATCCAAACACAAGGTGTTCATTACCCAGACCAAACTTCTGTATGAGGTTACCTGGCGTACCGTCATGCACATCGCCAAGAAACATGTTGTAAGTAACATAAACTTGTGTGTTACAGAGGAGGAATGCTACAACAGTCTAGCCAGCCTGGTGGCATCCAAACACAAGGTGTTCATTACCCAGACCAAACTTCTGTATGAGGTTACCTGGCGTACCGTCATGCACATCGCCAAGAAACATGTTGTAAGTAACATCTACTTGTGATTGTGGCTACAGATTAGATCGTTAGCTACTGTCTTTTGGTTAAGTTCATGATATATGGCTTTTGATCTGCCAGTTCTGATGAACCATAGGTGTTTAAAAAGGTATTTAAAAAGAGAAAAGATGAAGCTTCACATGACAAATGGAGGAGTAAAGAAAAGTTCTTCCAAACAACTCTTGATTGTAATAGCTTTACTGTTGGTGATGTGCATTTCGTAATGCTTCTTGACTCTCTTTAGTGTGCATATCATTTATCAGATTGCATAATACAAAATCTTCATTGACTAATAATAATTTGTAGATATGCAGTGGTAGTGTTGAGGAAATCACTATACAGTTACCATAGTATTCAGAATCTGTTCTTTCTAGGGTTTAATGTAAAATCTTATATCTGACAGACTAATTAAAAAACCTGTAATATAACAGTGTATTTTTACCAATCTGTATTCGTTTTTTTCTTCACTATTTTTAGGATTTGATAACAAATTTAAGTTGTTTAAGATTGCTTTAAATTTTAGTCAAATGTTTTTTATTCATTTTAATTTTAATTATGCAACTTTAGCCTAGTACATTTATTGCTACTTTGTCCATTTCTACGTATATAACTGTCTTAACTAAATATTTAAAGGCAGTAGTGATGTTATTTAAAATAAGTATGTTTTCATAATTAAAAATTTGGAATTTTTAGAGGATTTTATATTGCTACTAGTCCAAGTCCTGGATACATTTCAAATTTCTATGAAACATTTATGTCTGTTAGTGGCGTTATCTTTGTATCAGAGAAAAAACGTTAATGAGATGGTACTTACTATAAAAGACAGCTTCAAATATTTATTCATAATCATGTTTATTTTGAATTTAAAAAGTATAAATAAAACCAGTGACACAATTCATGATTTGAACAAAATGAAAACAAAGCTGTTGAAGTCTGACCTCCAAGACTTAACACTCCAACTCCAAAGTCAGTGATTGAGTAATTCAATTAAACTTGCTTTTGTCTCCAAGAGGAACCGAATTGAATTGAATTATCTGTTCTCATCTGGCTGGGCTATGTTTAATTGAGTTATCTTCCATTTTAAGTCGTTCCTTTTATTCAAAGTCTTTTGGAGTAGAATTAGAATGTCATGTGTATTCGTTCTTCATGAAACATTTCTCTCTGCTCAATATTTTTTGTTAAAAATAGTTAAGAGTTTTAGTAATCACAGTAACTTTGAATTATAATAGTTAAAACAGTACTTTGATGTGTCAGTATGAGTTTGCTTGTGGGACAGGAACTGTGATAACATGCGAACAATGGTCACTATTGTGTAGTCTCACTGTTCTTGTTGAAGCTGTCAAAACAATAGTGAATTTGTCTCTCTCCAAACCGGGATTGATACAACAGTTTGTAGGAGAATCTGATAAAAGTTAGTAGTAACAAACACAGTACAAAGTTGTGTTGACAGTGAGTAAGTATACTGATTTGTCAACACTTTAGAAAATTTCGTCACATATTTGCTGATTGTGATCTCTGAAATGCAAAAATTTCTTCTTTTGTATATATATAAAATTTTTTACAAATAGCACTTGCTCGTCGTAACTTGAACACAGACCTTTGTCGCCCTCAGTTCACTACTGACATTATGTAATCTACATCATCAATTATGATTGTATTTAGCTCTTTTTTGTCACATGTGTGACCAAACTAGCATGTGATCAAAAGGCTAAGTATCTTTCGAACTACTTTTATTGGAAAGTTTATTTTAATAGCAATACGTATCTAATTAAATTCTAAGAAAGAAAGAGTAATAAAATAAATTACTCATTTTGCTTGACTCAAACCTTGATACAGCTTTGGAAATTCTAATAAAAATGGAAACTTTAAAAGAGAAAAATGGTTATTGTGGGTTATTGTTTGGAGATAAATATATGCCAATGCACACTTTTTTGTAGGCCTTTTTTAAATTTACAAATCGATAGCACATTACTATAAGTCTTAAGTTTTAGTCAATAATAACAATGAATGTGCACAAAAATATCAATTTTCGCATTATACAAACTTTTCTCTACTTTCTATAATTAAAATATTGATACCTAGGAACCTGCCCTAGTTCATAAAGAAACTAACAGTGAAAACCGTATCAAAATCCCTCCGTTGAGTAGTTTAGAAAATAGTGATGCACAAACAGACCAACACAAAAAGCGACTTTAGTTCATACTGTGTATTGATTTACTCAGTTTAACCTCTTTATTTATCTGTGGTTCTCATCTCTATTCTGATTTTAAATTATTTATCCCTTTATTATTAACATTCAACACCTTTGTTTAAAGTTGTGTCTATCTCCGTTATATAAATTCAATGCATTCCTTAACAATTATTTTTTTTTAAAGCCCAATATATAGATATGATCTAATCTGCGTAAATTTGAAAAAAAATCCAAAATTTTTAATTTAGTTCAAAAAAGTGATAACATTTTATGAATAGCATTTAATATGTTACCAAATTTTAATAAACCATGAATCTAAACATGGGTGTTTTAATCATTCTGTTTTTAGAAATGTTCTGAATCTTTTCTGAATGCACAAATCATAAAACCATTAAAGTATTCTCTTGTCGTGTATTGCTGGAAAGGTGGCGTTATTGCAATGAGCTGGCCATTGCAGCTCTGCAAATGAAGATCTGAGCTGGTGTTTGTTGGGTTATTTCTGACCTCCGCACATTGTTTGCCACCGGCAGACCAGCTACCTTGTGTATGTGAAGGTGGTGTTATTGCAGTGAGCTGGCCATCGCAGCTCTGCAAATGAAGATCTGAGCTGGTGTTTGTTGGGTTATTTCTGACCTCCGCACATTGTTTGCCACCGGCAGGCCAGCCACCTTGTGTATGTGAAGGAGATGTACGGTGCCAAGTGCCAAGCACCGGTGTGATAAACAAATATATTCCACCGGACCGGACTTGTGCCGGCCCGGCCAGAGAGTCTTGCCAGGCACACTTTTCTGGGAGACTTTTCATATTCCAAGGTTGCTGCATTCGTTTCAGCAAAGAGACAATCATCAACCAATACTCTTCACGTTTGAACAAAAATCACAAAGATTTCTAAAATATTTTCATCCATTATAAAAAATTATTGCAACGCTTATTTGTGAAAAATTATTTTTTTGTTTCAATTCTGTCACATGGCACGAGTTATTGTGAATTTACAAAATGTGAAACACAAATTTCAGTTATCATTATCTGTGTAGGTTTCAGCATTCATTTTTGTCACATGGCACTCTCCCAATACTTTGTATATTTTCTCTATCTATTCGTATACTCCTATCCTGACAACATGATTGTCCCTCACCCTGTTCATAGTTACAAATCAAGTTATTTAAACTTTGTATCTACATCAATTATGTCACCAATTCACTTTTTAATTTAGTTTTTAGGGTCGGTTTTTGAAATATTACGAATCTTGATTTTTGCACATTTCACTAAAAACTGTGTTTCGCTTTATAAAAGATATTTATTTGACGTAGACTTCAATTAAAACTGTATCTACAACTGTTTTTAAGTTTAAAAGTACATAATAAAAAACACGTAGGCCTATAGCGTACATCAAATTTTTTGGAAAACTAGCTTGAGTAGACAAAAAACAAAAACTAACACTTGTGAAATGATAAACAATATGGGTGAATTCCCTTCTTACATGCTTTACAAGCAAAGGTGGAAATATAATTCACTCGAACCAGAAGTGTCATACCGTGCAAAGCCTACGAAATTGTGTGTGAAGCCGCAGGTAACTGCTAGTCTAATATAAATTTAAATTAATTAGGTGCACCCATAAACATGTCTCTCTTAAATAGTAAAATACCGGGTGTCCCACAAAGAGGTTTTAAACATTTAATTTTATATTAATTGCCCATTTATGCACTAAACAAATTGCTAGAGAACAAATTCAACAATTGCCAGAGAGCTGAAATTTTCACGGAATATTTTTAAAACCTATTTAATGAATTGTGTAGAGTTTTAAAATGTTTTGTGTTTAAATGAGCAAGTAATATAAAATCAAACGTTTAAACCTCTTCGTGGGACACCCGGCATATCAAATGAGATTTAGCTGACACATGGTTAAAATAATTCATATTGTTAGTTTTGGTAGTAGTTATATTTGTTTTATACTGTACTCCAAAAATTGCACACATCGAATTGAACAAGAGCCCTAAGCGTTGATATGAAGTAACTTTAAACAAAACCACAAGAGATTTGATATAGTTAGTGTTTGTGTGTTATAGAAAAACGCGGCAGTCCACATGCAGAGGCATTGCCCCAGCACTCGCACGGAGAGGATATACATGGACTGGATGTGGTGGATATTGCAGGGTCTGCCATTCAACCACCTTGTGAGTACTTATTGTAACGAGTTTTCAGTAATACTGGAAGTGGATACAACCACCTTGTGAGTACTTATTGTAATGAGTTCTCAGTAATACTGGACGTGGATACAACCACCTTGTGAGTACTTATTGTAACGAGTTCTCAGTAATACTGGAAGTGGATACAACCACCTTGTGAGTACTTATTGTAACAAGTTCTCAGTAATACTGGAAGTGGATACAACCACCTTGTGAGTACTTATTGTAACGAGTTCTCAGTAATACTGGACGTGGATACTGTAGTTCAACTAATGAAATAATCTTGGGACCTAAAAAGCCATCATGTCTTGTGTGCTAACTTATGGTATATCCAGCTCTGAACCTAAAACCTTTGTGACCAATTTCGTCTATTTAGTAGTAGCCCCCAGCTGGGATTTGCAGAAAAGGTCACATCCAAACTGAAGGAACAGAAACTGACCTGTGCATAGGTCTCATAAGGTCGAAGGTTTGTTGAAAACCAAGAAAAAGAACACAAAAAAACCATACAGTCTAAACTTTTGACATTGTATGAATCCATTCCTTTTTATCATATTAAATAGAAATTTCGGAAAGTATTCATAACTTTTTAACGTGATTCTCTAATTGATCAACAACAGTGTTTATAAATAATAAACTTATATTTCACGTGTGACACAAATTTACATACTTGAAATAACTTTGTTACTACTCTATACTTGATATATTATATGAATGAAGGTTTTCAATCTGAATTTAAGTTTAAATACAGTTTTACAAAATGTGTATTGTAAATGTCCCCAAAATTGGAGATTTGGATTTTATCCATGTATTGATCAGGTATGAAACTTCTTCTGGTTGAAAGTTTATGCAGATACCTACCTAGTCAACAAATGAGTATGTACTACTTTGCTCTAAGATAGCCATAGTTTATTTTGTAAGTAATTTTGGTTTGCAGATATTTTCATGAACTAAGTGAATGTTTAATTAAATATTCAGTTTTTTAATTTTCTGGAAAAATAGAAGAAACTAACATCAGAAGAAGTTTTAAAAATGGTGCTTGTCAGTAGATGTCTCTTCAATTTGGTAATAAATAATTGTTTACTTGGTTCAACGGTTTACATGATCCACATAACTGATAAGGTTTGCCATTTTAGTTCTGGACCAAACTAGGATGCTTTCAATTGATTAATAAAAATATTTTTAATTCAGCATTTAACTAGTTCTGAAATGTATGAGTTTACTATGGAGTAACAGTAAATTTTTAGAAAAATATAATTGTCTTTTATCTAAATAAATAATATAAATATATCACCCATCCTACTGAGATTGATAATGCACTTAATGAACAAAATAATGTATCAGCACTTTTTAAATATTAATAAACCAATGATTTTTATTTTATACGCAGGTACGTGTGATGGACTGTTACCTACATGAAGGCATCAAGGTACTCTACAGGGTGGCCATGGCGATCATGCAACTCTTCTACAAGCACTCATCTCCGCAGAATTCTGACTGGATGAAGGAGATCTCGGACCACGGCATCGACGCCGCTCTCAATAAGTTCTGCCGTCAAATACCGGTACAACCTCACCCCGTCTCTGGCCTTGACGTTGGCATGGGATGGATATTTAGGAAAATAAAAAAGCGCTAGATAATGTTGTAGCGAGAATGTTTTTGGAAAGAAAATTATGATCGAAGCAATCGGAATGTTTTCTGTAGCATGTATGTTGGTTGGATTTTCTCAGTGCTTTTGATGTCTATTCAGTTTTATCATGTTTACTTAGTGTGAACAATGAAATACAATGTTCTAACAAAATTCTTTATGGAAATTTAAGGAAATTAAGTTTAATAATTTGCCAGACGCCCATAAAACTTGGAGAAGTGGTTCTCTAAGAAACTAATACACTGGAATTTTCAATTTAGGTTAGTGGTAGTGATTCTTGATTTGACTTTGATGTTTTTGTAACATTGCAGCATACATGAATTCTTAGAACAGGAGTTAAATTGAAATTCATTTTTTACGTTTGTTTTTCCAGCGCTACAAATTAAAACATCCTTGTCAGCACTTCTGAAATATTTCTTTAGATCTATGTTGATGGTGTTTTCTGTCTTGTAAGTTTGAATCCCAAAACTAGACAATTAATTTTTAACACATATCTGAGGCCAAAATTACACTTATTTTTCAATTATTCATTGCACTTCCAGTTGCATGGACATAAATGCAACTGGTAAATTGGAAACAAAAAAGGATTGCAATTTAAATAATTGATTGCTAGCTGGTGTAATTCAAAATTTTCTCACTGGTATTCCTAACTCAAGTTGAATGATCATGAAAGATGATAGTTTGTGACTGTTAGTATAGGTTATTGGCTATTCAGTTGCCATTAGGACTTTGTCAGTAATGCTGGAAATTTAGAGGTTTAATATTTCACAAATGGTTTTGTGTGTTAATTTCTCTGCTTTCGGTGCTGATTGTATTTTCAATAATATTTCTTAAGTAATAATTTTCTTAGCTCTAATTTTGATGAATTTTAAAATGTATCGATGTATTTTGCGATGGATCCCTATCTCAATTTCCAGAGATTCAGGTTAAAATGTTTAGCTCCATGACTGTAGTTCGAGTTATCTTCTTATTAATTACAATTTCATTTTTTTCCCTATAACCTATATTTTACATAATTAATTTTTCTAACAGCTGTTTCTGAGATTTACTTCTTTATTTATGTTTTGTTGAAGCAACAGTTTATAATAGAGAAAACCTTAATATTATGCATAAAGTATGCATATTTTGTGGTCTGCTTTGGATCAAAGATAGTAGTTCTTTATTTGTTACTTCTGTAATAAAGTAATTGTTGAAATAGTTCTCTTTTGAATTTAAATAACTGTTATTGTTTCTTACGTGAATAAAAACCAAACTGTAACAATTCAATAAAACAAATTAAAGTTTTAAAGCTGAAGGTCTTATACAATGCACTGTTTTACACTGTTTTTCCTGCATCATGAGACAAAACCATTGCATGTAAAAATTGTAAATTGCTATGGTGTTTTAAGATTTTTTTAAAGTTCATTAATATCATAGTAAGACTAGATTTTTCATATTATGCATTTTTCTTATGCTTTTAAAAGCTTGGTTTGTTTTTTATTTCGTTTGAACAATTTAAGTTTGCAAATTTTTTTTTTATTTGCCTTGACTTTTAAAAGATCAGTTATTGTTGCACTGCTTATTTAATAGTAAAGAAAAAATTTAGAGCAACTACAACAATGTTTTAATTAATCACTGCTACATTATGTCTACTGGTTCATGTGCTATACATTTTTTATGCATTCTGCTATGATGTTGTTTTTGAAACTTTTAAAACGGATTGATGATTTTATTTCAGTATATCAAACAACACAGTAGCCTAACTTTACACTGAATATTATTATTAATCAAAACTTATTTGTAATGACAAAATTTTAACAATTTGAGTGATAAAAACATATATTGTTGCTTTACTTTGAATTTATGATATAGCATGAATCCAACACCTCAGTATTACACCAGTGATCAAGCTGAAGTACGAAATATTTAAATCGTCTAATAAAGATATCAATTATTTGTGTCCGTTTGCCTACATGAAAAAACATCATAACACTGTAAAATTCACTGTTTAAAAAATTGTAATAAACATTTTTATACTATCAGTAGTATGGTTTATGTTAACGGCCAGGTTTATAGTCTTAGATGAGGCATATGAGCCAACATGAAAATAAATAGTGAATTATATATAAAATAATTTTAAGATCCAGACAATTCTTTGTACGTTTTCAACTGTTTTAAATGCCTCAGAATTTATATTTGTTTATAAAACGGTCTGCAGAAACAATAAGCTAAACCTTGATACAGTATATTGTATTATTGTATTATTTATCGTCCAGTTTAGAAAAAATTTTTGTTTCCTGATGTTTTTGTTCAAAATTCAGCTGAACCTTCTACAGAATGGTTACCACGATCCTCATGCTTTTATCCTGTATAAGACAGGCGGCCCTGTAAAACGGGGGAAAGGGAGAAATTTTAATTTTTCTGTAGATTTTACCATGGGTGAGCACCTTCAATAAAGCGTAATTTCCAATATAAATGGTCATTGCATTAACATGTAGCTGGGCGGATGTGTCAGGTGAGCCCGAGGAAGGTGCTGCGAGCAGCATTCGGCATCCGAGCGCTGTCTACGGCGTACATCCAGCGAGTGTTCGTCAAGACAGAGATGACGCTCAAGAGCCGAGCGGTGCTGAGTGGGTCGCGTCAACTCACCCGGTCTCGCTCGACCGAGAACCTGCCGACCAGCCAGTCCCAGGTCAACATTCAGATGATGAGCCACACACTCACCATCCGAGAGGTCAGTACCCCTTCGAGAAATGTGTTTTGGTCTCATCTAATTCTCTTTTTCAGCTAAGTTATACTCGACACACCAGTCAATTCGGGATCATGACAGTTACATGAATATATTATAAATACTATCTTTGTTTTTTTTTTGCAAAAAATATAACTATTATGGACATTTGATTTTACAAACTTCTTTTTTAGCCATTCTATTCGAAAATAATTAGAGTTCACATTAAGATAGGCTCATAAACTAATTCTTGTTACTCATGAACAAATTGTTGTGTATTCAAAATTACAGGAGGCGTATGTTAGTTTTGCCATATATATGTTTTAATATCGATCAGCTGAACATTTTGAAACCTTTCTTGAAGTGTGTTTTATGTAGCCTAATTATACTTAAAAATATATGAGTATTTCTTAAAAGGCTGTACCATAATGTTAGTAAGATGTTGAACCTGTATCTCTGATTTCAAAAGTATCTATATATTTATTCTCTAATAGACTACAGTTTTTTCCTCCAAATAATTATAATATTTTGAGTTGTTACAACCGTATATACTAAATGTCAACATTGCTTATCTTAACTCATTAGTAATTAGTTTCATCGTGGCCCACCAAACAAACACTAAGGACCTTTGTTCTAAAAACTTAACGTTTTTTGGTTAAAAATAATGTCCATGATAAGAAGAAAAGTCAAAATATGAACATATTTTGAAAACTAAGCGCAATATGGTGTTTTTATTTATATTTTTTAATTACCATTTAGGGGTTTGAAAGAAAATGCTCCAAGGTAAAAATATATTTCAATAGAGTTGGTTTGGTAAATATGCCTTCTAGTAGCAGTAGCTGTTTGAGTTTTGAAGATCCTGTTAATTTTGTAACACCATTCGAGCTTGATTAGGATCATGCATGTCATGGTTTAATTAGGCAGTAGATTTTGTTTAAAGATTCACAATTCCTGTTTTTGGTCATTGAGTAGGAACAGTGAAGAGAATTTGAACGTAATGTCAGGGGTGGGTCAAAATATAAACCAGGCTTCTTAGTTTAACTGAAGTTTGGTCCCTTGTCCAAGGCAGACATTATATCAGTGTAAGTGCAGTATGGTAATGTCAGCTAATCACAGCTTTATCAGCTGAAAGTAATGTTATTTTTGTTTGGAAGAAATGTGGAAAATTTTTTTGTAGTCCATTATCTGTTTATATATCAAAAGCAGTGATATTGCACTCGTATTGCAGAATCTCAAATATCCTTTTGGTACTCAAATTATTTCCACATCTACAGATTTCTAAGTTACGTAACATCTTAACCAAGGTTTAATTTTGTGGTCTGTCAATTTTATCTTGAGGTGTCAATGTTGTGATTCTCGTTTATTTTTTTTATTTACGCTTTCAAAAGTTTTACATGGATTTTATTAAGTGTGGTAAGGAACCCCAAACTGAGGCTGGTAAAAATTGTATTTATTATCATGTTCAGATTTTCACTGTGCAGTGGAGTATTGGGAATAATTTTCAATAAGGAGGTTTATAATTTCTGTTTTTTTCTTATTTCACTGCAAGTCAAATTCAAATGTGTTTCCTCTCAGTGCTGTCTTGACTAGGAAACGAACAATGTTACCTTGCCGAATCAGTTGGATGGATGAATCAATAGAGGAATGCTGTAAGTTATGACAGTTGATGTATTGTGTTCCAGTAAAGGATCCATGAACGGTTTTCCACAACGTAAGGCCACCAACATAAGATTACCGAGTACCAGATTAGTAATACCCTAGTTTTGGAGAATCGTTTTTTAAGTTAAAATACTCTTTGGCAGTCTTCTCGAATAATTTTATAAAATTTTTCATTATTAGCATCCATTTACACTAGTCTGCCAGAGCTTCAGCCATCAATATCTTCCAAAACTATTTTGAATCAGTGGAAAGAACTAAACACCACAATACAATATTTTTTTATCTCTTTGTTTTTCCAAAGAAACATTAGATATTTTTAGTGTCTACTTCCAGCTATCACCAATCTTTTACTACTGAGTGAAGTGGAAAGACAAGGAAAAGGTGAAAATTAGATAATATCAAATTCTCAGTCTTGTTTTCTTCTTGGGTCCTTTGTTACTAAAAAAATTAGTAATTTTATTGCCATGTACGTTTGAGTATTCAACAATGTCGTATTCCCAAACTCCATATTTTTCCATGGAAAATTTCATACGTTAAGGATTTTTATTGTAGAAAAAATTGTGATCACTGATTTAATCTCTGCCATGGGGAGCACAGCTGTACTTTAATCAACAGCCCCAGCATACATCTTAATCTTAATAGTAATTTCTATGGTGCTTTTGAATCAATTAAAATTCTCTCAGAGGCTGATGATAGGATTAAATTAAGACTAATTTCTTTTGAAAAATATCTACAATTGCATCCTTTCTGAGTTACTTGGCCCCAAAAGTAACCCTAAAAAATATTGTTTTTTAACTTAAACCAAATTATTTAAAACTTTTTTAAATTTGCTGCTTAGGGGTATGTTTAGTCCCAAAATTGAAGTTCAACCATTAAAATTTTATTATTTCCCTTCAAGACCAAAGTGAAGATGTAAATTTTGAAAGGGAACCCTAAAATTATAAAAGTTAAATTGTTAATGCAATAATTATTACAAAAAAATTAAATCATCAAATTTTTGTCTTGATTATTATTTAGCTATGACAAACTTTCATTAAATAAACCAATATTGAAATGATAAGTTCTCCCTCTGGGTTAGAAGAATTAAAAAACTCTTGAGTTTATGGGTTGCCTTTGGAGTGCTATAGCTTTGAAAGGAAGAATTTAAGGGCCCCCTCCAAGTGAAAAGAAAAATGTTTTACTTCAACCTCTAACATACGCTCTAGAGAGGTTATATGATTATTTTACTCATCCTCAAGCTCTTCAAAGAATTTGTCAAATAATTCTCTCTCTTAAGTGGGATCTCCTCAAATTTCTGAAGTTGAAGTAAATGTATTAAAAAGTTTTGTTAACCTCATTATTTGTATTAGACTATAATTTGCATTTGCAGTAATCTGAAAAAGATTTGTAAGTACCGTGGTTTTCCTACCAGTATTTATACATTTGCATTTCTTGATTGATGCTGACTGTACAAGTATCAAACAATGGCCTCGAGTCAGGAACACAGTAGTACTGCGGTTGAGGTGGGTTTTGCACCGCCTTTTACTTAACTATTGCTCAGATTGTGTTGTGTGTGGTCTGGTCTTGTACAATAATTTGCACAGATTGCACTCAGTGTTTCTAGAACCAACAGCACGTATTGTAGCCGGACCAGGTGTACTTGTCGTACATACATGACACAAATTTGTTTTAGTATTCAACCATTCAAAAACTGTATATATTTGTATTTATACTCTTAAAAATAAATAGGCTAATTTAAGTAGTATTGATGTCTCTTTGAAATATTGAGTCAACATAAATTGTTACTACAGTATTTACAAACAGTAAAAACTGTTGTATCCGGACGTGGTGTTCAAATTCTCCACAATTTATCCAATCTATAATTAATTAATTATGTAGGCATGATTAATAGGAGAAGAATTCAAAATTCTAATGCAGTGTTTGTAAAAATTTTAAGTAAATTCTTTAATTTAATGTTTTTATTTTGTTGGACCTTGTCGACTCATTCATGATAACTTATTGTTTTATAATGTATTGTAAAATTAACGTTGTTTGTATGTTATAGTAGAGTATTAAATTAAAACTAAGAATTTTTTACTTTGTAGGTCAATGAAGTGTTACTAATAATGTAATTAATGTTTATTGTGTTTCAAAATTATTGTTTTATGTTATATGTTTTACAAACACAATAATTTTATTAATACTAACTTAACTAGTTTTGGAATATTATTTAAATAATATACACGCATTGTTTGAAGTGAATATTTATTTTGAAAAAGTACATGCAAATTTGAAATGAAATTAAGTTAATTTTTAAAAATTGAAATAGTTTTTAATAGCCAGTTTTTTATAAACTTAATTCTTTTTTTCATTTTGAGTCTAATTTATTTATATATATTTGGTGTAGTAAATACAAGTATGTTTTACATGCTGGATTATAAATACAGTAGAACCTCTCATATCCGGCCACCACGGGACCGAGCCCCTGGCCGGATAACGATTCGGCCGGATAAACCAACCTACAGTACACAGCACTTGACGAAACAAAACAATTGTACTGTACTGTACTAACCGCACTGGAAATAATCAACGAACTGTTTACAGGTTAAACCTATTAGCTCAACTGAGGACAACACAGGAAAATGTAAACAAATAGATACACCAAAATAACGCAAGAGTCGTGGGAGACTAGTGCGTGCAACTGCGCGTCTGCAAGCCGTGGTAAATAAATTTCGATATTGGCTTCCGAGAAGTGGCCGGATAAACCGAGGTGCGGTAAAACCGAGGCCGGATATGAGGGGTTCTACTGTAGTCTTGAATCTTCTATAGATGACAAAAAGCTCAATATTACTGTAATTAAGCAACAAAATTAAGTTTTTCGATGTCTTGATATTAACTAATCAACCGTGAACAATAATAGTTTAAGTAAGGAACTTTCAGTTCTAAGAATAACCTCTGAATCATTAAGAAAATCCTTAGAATGATTATTTGTTTGAGTTAGTTTGTTATTTTTTTATTTACCTCTCCACAAGATACAAACAAAAGAACCTGTAATTTTACTGCAGTAGGCACAAAACTAACTTGTTTGTGTGAACAATACCACGGACAAGTTACATTGTAAATATAAATTTGTTAAAATTTATTTTTTGTTCCTTACCTATTTTATAGAAAGAGTGTGTGCTTACTGTATTATAATTCATTTCAGACATGTACGTTTTATTCATGCATTGTTTTTAAGTTTGAATTTTTATTGACTAATGTTTGATTTCATTGCAGAGTGTGGGTGGTGTGGGCATCTTTTGCTTTTTGATTTTAGCAGACAACACCCAATGATCAGACAGCAGCTTTTACTTTGGTACACTGCCCCTGCCACTGCCGTCACTGCGATCCTATCAATCCTAAAGATTACAGTGCAAAAGTTGATCAGTAACAGATTAAAGTTTCGTCTGGTTTGATCTCACTGATCAAATTGAATAATAATAATAATAATATTTTTTTGCATAACAAGTAAAGTGATTCATAAAAATTTTAGTTTAATTGTAAATAAATTAGATAATACTCAGGTTGGTGCAGAAATCATCCATGGTTTTAAATAAATCAATCTGTTTATGAGCAAATACGTTATGCTGTATATTTCACAGTTTTGGAGAACTTGTTTGTGAAATAATGTTTGAACATTTTCAGATTGTTAATGGTAATGTTGCTTAAACTGTGTTTACAAGAAGCAAAGCTTTCTTTGATCAAGTTTTCAAAAGATTTTTCTATCTGTATCACTGTTTTCTTGTTGATATCTACTCACACGATAGGCTAAAAATGTGTCACAGCCGAAAACTCTTTGGAAAAATGTACTAAAACATAATTGATTTTTTATAAATTTTGCTTTAGGTAATCATCTATATAGTATCGTGTCATAATTGATAATACCTACAATATCATAATAATGTGTTATATGTTGGAACATATTCATATGATGATTTTTAAAAGATAACATCTTTGTTTTCATGTCACCAAAATACTCTAGTATCACGCTTACAGACATTAATACCCTTCTTTTAGTATCAATTGTGGGTTCATCCCATTCAAAGTTTGCTTTTTGTTTCATTCATGCATTATTTAAAAAATGTACAAATGCAATTTTCATGTGGGCATTGTGAACTGATCTGTTCACAAGCTATACAGCTTGTTAATTGTACACTAGGAATGTTTGTTTAAAATTTACGCAGTTGTTTTTAATGTCACTACGCACTATTTTATTTTCAAAATGTATTCACCATTTACACCATGATGTGGTTCTCACTCACTATAGATATTATAGAGCTGGGTCGGTTTATCGAACAAGATGAAAAAATTGTTGGAGTGAAGGTGGCAGTGGCAGTGTGCCGAGCGAACCGAAGTTTATGACATGACAAGCTCACAGCTTGGTGTTGGGTTTATTATAGAACAGCCCTCGCAGCGTGAGGGAAAGGTTGCAGAACTGCCCTGGGGCCTTGAGTCCACTGGTACGTCAGCTTGTACGTTGGTGCGTTGATGCGTTCGTGCGTTCGTTCGTGTCTGTGCTTGTACTAACATGCAGCATGGAGGGATGGGGTTGGTGATGGATAGGGCTTGCAAGCTACTCCTCAACTGTTTGAGGAACTGCACCGTTCAAGAACATCTGCGGGGAATTGCCTGAACCTTTGTTGGCATTGGTTATCGATATCTTTATCATTGTGTTGGTATTTTGTCATGGTAGTATTTAACGCAATGAATTGGTTTCATTGTCTGAATTGTAATATCAAAATAGGTGTTACTAATTTAACATTTTTGAAATAATGTAAAAAATGGGTTATTGACAATTTTTTCTAATTGACTCTCTAAGCGAAAAGTCTCAGTACGTTTTACAAAGCACTGGTAGATGATTTTCACGACTAAAGGTTACTTAAAAAACTGCTTTTCATTATGTTAATGTATAAAATCACTGTTAAATAATTAACTATTAGGTTTTTCTTCATTAATATGATCTGAATCTATAAGTTAAAAATTCTTTTTCAATTCATTGAAAAATGCTTTCGCTGTGTGTCAGTTTAGAATTATAACACATTAGCACTGTGAATATAACTCACAACTGTTAAAAACGCAAAGTTAATATCTTACTTTACAGTATATAGTGTGTTTACTGAATGTTTTTGTGTGTACATGTGTTTATTCTACACTTTTTTTAACAACCAAATATATTTATATATATGTATACTAAAAAAATTAGTTAATATCAAACAAATATTTTTTTGCCAATTGTTTTGTAAAAATTTTTAATGTCTACAATCGGTTTTGGATTGTAATATTTTTTGTAAGAAAATAGGAAAAAATATGCAAACACTTTTGATTATTTCATGAGGATTAGTAGGAGTTTGAAGTAAGAATTTCTGAATATTTTACAATCAGACTACAAGAAAAAGGTTGAAGATAAGGGTATGGACGTTTTACATTGTGTACATTAATATGGAAGAAGGGAGTGACATATTTTTTTATTTAATATTTGATTTCATTAAATCATAAACAAATAAAAAAATGTCACTCTAAATCTAATACTATAAACACATTTTCATCCTCAGCAGTTTTTATTTGGGCTTAATTGAAAAATTACATAGATGTCCTACTCTTCTTTCTACTTTTTTGTGCTCTTGAAAGTTATTTTAAAGTGATGTCATAATTAAAATTTACTACACTTCTTTAAATACTACTGGTGTATAATAAAATAAAGAATTGTTACTTTGAAACATTTTATCTTCTTCAGACCCATGCTTAATTTGATATTAATGTAACATTAGTTTTATGCTAATGTACAGAATTTGGTAAATAACATAAATGAGTTTATTACAATTATTAATGTCTAATAAATATTTATGAATTTGTGTCCTCGTAAGGTGGGATTGTATTGAAGAATGATGTTAAAAGTAAGATAATGAAAAAAGTATTGAAAACTTATAAAAATCCTTTTTGTGTATACCTGTGAGTTTAAGTATTAAAAATTATCATTTTAACATTCCAAGAGCTCTTCAATTATGTTTTTAAAAGCATTACAAATTGATAATATTGGTGGTAGCTGATCTTTACTAAATATAAATTCAATAACACTACTTTTATACTTTCAGAGTTATTTAACTGAGCATTTCCAATAACAATCTCTATCAGTACCAAGACAGATGTGCAAGGATGTGAGACTGACCATATACAGTATATGTTATTTGATTCCTGTATGACACCACAGATGTTGTATGTTTTTGCGGCTCAGGGGGAGCATTCCCCCGGACCCAGGGTTCAGTCCATGGGCAGCTACCCTGTCTATAACGTCAGGTCTCGTATTGTAGACCACGATGACGTAAGTTGTCTCGTAACGTACCCCCATCCTTTTTTAGCTGTAACTCAATTTGTTTATCGTTTCAGCTTATATTTTTGATGAGTCACCTACTTGCACGCTGTATTCTATGATTTAGTGAGTCACGTGTTTTTAGTTTTGTTCACGATTCATATTTGTAGAGGAATTTTTGATTTTTTAATTGTCATTTTTTGTATCACTTAAAGGTGTATTAAATTTCGGTTGTATAATAATTTCTATTCTAACTGGTTCTAAAAATTGTTTTTAAAATATAATGGAAAAAACCAAGATATCTTTATGTATTCCAGTAGACATAAACAAACATTAAGAATTTTTCAAAAAAAGGTTAATTACTTCAATTTTGTTATTTGTAATTTAGAATCCAATAGTATTCCTTGAGGATTATTGTTACATATCATCAATATTTTTTTGGTATTGACCACCAATTTATAACAGAGGCGCGTTCACTTACAGAAACTACACTTGTGTCAAAATAATCTTAAACATTCTGCCTTATCAATTCAGTGTAAAATATGATGACAGTTCCAGAAAGTGCCTGATTTTATTGAACCAAAGAACACTAAGTGAAAAGAAAGACTATTTACTGTATAACTTTACATGTGCAACTTTATGATTCATCATCATAAAAAGTCGGTTGAGATTCCAACTAATCACACCGGCATTTAGTGCTTTATCATTGCATAGGTTTCGTCTGAGAACTTTTTTGTCTCATAATTTAGATGATACTTAGTCTTATTTAGGAGAGCTTATGGCCGAGGGGGTCTAAGATGTCGGACTTTGGATTGGAGTTTGAGGTAGTTCAGGATAAAATCATGTATGTGACTGTAGCATTTTATATCAGTACCATTTACCATATACTGTATCAACTCTCCTCCTTATTCTGTTTGATAAGATCCTCACATTGGCTCATGAAGGTTAGCAGAATAAGGCTTAAAGAGGATCGGCCTCATCTTTAAAAATAATTTTGAAATTGAATACGAAGGAGAAGTTTTCACTTCTGGACAGTCATTATATGTTGAGCTCAATAATCACCAATGAAATATAAAAAAGTATAATTATAACTAGCATACTATTGATATTAGATTGTGAACATCAAAACAAGCTTTCAAACTTTTCAATACCAACTATCAATATTGTGACAAGTGATCAGGAACCACAAATCAGTCAGTGAGGTTATTCTATCCATATTTACAAGTTTTCGGAAAGCAGAATTATGTAATTAACAAGTAAAATTTGTAATTTATGTGGTTCAATGAAACTGTCAGTACAAATATAGATGTTTCAGTAATCTTTGAAAAATCAACAACTTTAATTCAGTTGTAATGGCAAGGAGGTTCTGAAATTGTTATGGTTTTTTATTTTTACATTTGACTTATTAAGTTTTCTTTTATTTAGTCGGTGGCAGTAAAGTCAGTACAAAACTGACCCACAGATGATGCTTAAAGGCTTTGCGTACGCCGCAATGCTTGCACAGTGACACACAACGCTTGCTTGCGTATGCAATCACTCTCCACCACACCTGAAGAGAGTCTGTTTAGAATAGTATGTCACGCTTTACATTAGCCATTTACAGTTTTTATTATGTTTTGCAATTTTTGTTTATTTTCAGTTTGAGTTGTGATAGTCTAGAGAATGTCGCAGACGACGGGAAAGTCCTAATAGATAGGACCATGTGTTGCTTCAGCGGCTAGATTTTTATGAAGATTATTTTCTAGTTTAATGTTGTAGTCGACTAATTTATTTGTTTTGTGTTAAATATATTTTATGTTTTAGCAGCTAATAGATGATTGTATTGTGTTATCATTTATGGTATTTTTGTGTAAGGGATATTGGTTCGTCTTCTGTGTATTGTTATTTGGTAAGTGTGACATTGAAGATTTCCAAGCATATTGAAGCTTTCAAGCACTATATTGACAGTGCACGTATATTGCATGACCACCAAACCAACAAGTCTATGTCCGAAAGACCAAGATGGGTTCACTTTGGCACCAGAAAAGCTACATGGAATTGTGAACGTTCAATCTTTACTTGCAACCTGCATTCTTTTCAATAAGTTTATTACAATATTGCTTAATATTCAAAGATTACATTATTTTAGCTTGTACTACTTACTTATAATAATAATGAATTTTGTATTGTATTCTACATTGAATGAATTTTCAGAAGTTTTATAAAAGCTACGGAATTTTATTTTAAAGACTATTTCAAATGTTAGATAATTGTAAAGAAATAATGAGACAAAATTGTTCTAGAATGTTTATTTTATCCTCTACCATCTAAATTATCAGGTAATTTAGTTAACATTACATACCATACACACTATTAAGTTTTGAAGACAAACTCAAGCGCATTAATTTTTCTTATCGTATCTTTTCTACCTACAGAAACTGCACAATTTCAATTCTAAAGATATTGATTGATTTCATTCACATCAAACGTGGCTTCCTCAAATTGCCTGCAATCTACAGGTGTTCTTCAATGTGTTCCTTTCTTACAGTGATAGTCGAACTTCAAGCATTACAGCACCGGAGCTTTTAGGTTCACTTTCCAATGAGTTTACCATTGGTAATATCACTTATGGTACCATATTACTCACTTTAACTGGCAGATATATCAATATATTTCCATAGTTTTATTGTGAAGTGCTCATATAGAAACAAACTATATTCACCCATCTGTGTTTCCAGTTCCTTTTCGTTTTATCTTCTCAGTGAAATCATACAAATCTATGCAACTGTTATAATTCACACAATATAAATTATTATATAAAATACACCAATAATTGGTATCTAACGTAGCTTGATTTTATAACACTAACTATTTCACAACTAACAGTGGTGTTACCACTTATCAGTCTTGTCTCATTATTTTTTTAACAGCCTGCTTACTTGTCCAAAACATCAATAGAACACAAAAATTGAATCAATATTTGTGTAACTTAGTTAGCGCTATGTTTTTGTTGTTTATTTGTGTTATAGGTAATGTTTAGATTGTTCAATATTTTTAAAACCATATGTCTTTTACCACCGTATTTTATTAGCTACACACAGTTAATTAACACAAAACGGTCAATTGATTAATTTCATTTAGTCAATCACTAAATATTGCACTGTAATAACTGTAGAATTGATGCTCTGTCTTAATTTGTTTTACATGAATATGCAATATTAGTGGTGTTACTTGATAACCGTTAACAAGGCTAATTATTCAGACATGGGTTAGGTGATTAAATATTATGTAATGTGTGGGGAAATAACCATATACTAAATTTTCATATGGGGTCATAAATAATAATCAATAACACAACATGGCAAGTTGGCCAATAATGAATTCTAATGGGCGTAGTATTTTAGGTGTCTAAATATGCTGTAGAATTGATTTTTCTGTATTTGTGTGTTTTTGTATACAAAATTTCAATGAAAATTAATGAACAGGTACTTGAATTTAAACTGAAAGTATGTTTTTGTTTAAATTAAATTTATCCATACAAATTTAATAAATGTAGTGTACGTGTGAGTTATTTTTAATGATGGAAGAATAATACAAATTTTTATATGCCTTCAAGAAAAATAATCAAAAAAACTTTGAGACACACGATTTTTAAAGCACAAGAAGGAACTTTAATTCACTTAGTTAAGTATTTGGAACTACTCTCAGTACATAATTAAGCCTTCAAGTTTGTCAAATCTTTCTTAAATATTGCTACAGTTGACATAAATTTAACAATATTTTTATTATACCGTTTTTTTATGAGTATAAAATAACTTATTGAATTGGGATAGATACTCTGAATAGACAGGCTAAAGTTTGTCAGTAAGTTCAGGTGTTGACTGCGAAATTGTTACAGCTGTTCACACTGTGGTCGTGGTTGCCGGTGAGGATCACCATGTACCAGCCGGTGCTGCTGTACACAACGGAGGAACACGGTTGCTCTCTCACCACATTCTTCGTCCGCGTGGAACACCATGAGCCCACACTACTCATGATCAAGACTTGCAACAATGAGGTCAGTCATCAGCCTACTTATCCACTGATCTTAACAATGTCCTCATACTCCTAACTTATAACCTGCTTAACCTTCTTGGTGCCGAGGATCACTGTGAGTGATGGTCCGTACTAGTGTGAAAAGTGCCGGGAGTCACTAGTGTTCTGGCTAACACTACTAGGGAAAGAAACAAGACTTGACAACAGCTATCAAGTACCTGTAACAACAACTCTGCAAGACTCCAATAACATCTGGAGTTCTCCAATTGGATTTTTGTGACGTTTGTTTCGTTTGGTCTTGGAGCTGTGGCGTTCCTCTGTTTTTAACTATTTAAAATATTTTGTAGCTTTTACATGCAGCTTTGCATGTTTCCACGTCAATTATGATCAAGTCCCAAGATATTTTTTTTTATATAGTAGCCACATATTGGGTACATATTATTTCAGAGTTCATAGTTACAAGGGAAACTGTGATTGCTCTTATATTAGATATTGCATGTGTAAGAGCATTTTTGGTTTGAATTAATTACATTCCAATGCCACAGCTGAGTTTGTCAATGCCTGATTGATGAGTCTCAGAAACCTATTTAAAAAATCATTAAGTACACCTAGATCTAGTTTACTTCCTGCTCTTTTAATTCCGTAATTATCGTCTGGTTTAAAATATTTTCACAAGTGAAGAAGACAGCTGTATAAGTGCAATGAAGCTTCTGAATAAAAAATAGATCAAATCTACCTCGTAAGAAGGGCACATGAAAATAACTCAGGAATTTTCTGAGACTGAAATGATAACCAACGTTTTAGAAAGTATAAGAAATACTTATTTGAAAACCATATGTAGTCTCTATTGGCCAACATAATTTTTTAAGGAGTAAATCTTTTAAGGTCAGATTTGCTGCATGTACTCTACTAATACAGGCCTTTAATTTGATGTACTACTCGACGTATGCCCTCATTTAAGATTTCCTTTGACTCCTTGCAGGCCATCCCCCTGACATGACAAAGAAATGGTAGTTACTTCAAAAAGTAGATTTATAGGTGCAGTAATGATGTACCAAGTTTTATTGCTTTACCTGTAATAGTTAGGAAATTATCAATCCTGTGTGGGACTTTTTTTACACCCTGTATGTATATATACAGGTCTTGGAACCCTAATCCTTGCAACCTGAAGGAGACTGTGGTATACTGTTATATTGTGAAGACATTTCTATTCAGTCAATATACTCTACTTTACAGGTGTTTGGAGCATACTGCTCGTCGCGGTGGCAGGAACGCAACCTGAAGGATGACCGTGGTAACCGTACGGCCTACTTTGGTACCGGGGAGACATTCCTGTTCAGCCTGTACCCCGAGCGTGCCAAGTACCCGTGGGTTGGCATGGAAGGTGACTCAGTCAACCACTCAGCTGAGCTGTTCATGGCAGCTGACAGCAAGATGATCACTATTGGAGGAGGGTGTGTATAAACTCGTATTATAGGACACGCAGCTCAGATTTTGCTCTCATTGGAAGTTTCTAAATTAAATCATCATTAATTTGGGTACTTTTTTGTAAATATTTGTCAAAAAATTATTATTTGCTTATTGTTACCTTATTTATTCTCCTTCAAAGAAATGTGGAACTCAGTTCTGAGTATTAATGTACATTTAGTCCTCTTTTATCTCTTTGTGTGTTGTTTTCTTCTCATTGGATATGGTCATATTCCACAACTCATATTCCAAACTAAATTTTTTCTTTATCACAAGAGTTGTGAAAAATTATGCATATTGTGCTCTTAAAACACATTTTTTAAGTTCACTATATTAGACGTTCTAATTAACTATCATCACGTATAAGTAATTAGAACATCCTTAAAGAAAGTAGTAATGTTGACCCTGAATGACCCAACAAGTCAATCCATGGTGAGTGTGTTGATATATTTTTAGTGACGGACAAGCCATCTGGATGGACGAGAACCTAAGGTTTGGCAAAACTGACCGATGCCAGACGTTCAACAATCCTCCGCTCTGTACTAGCAGAGACTTTGAGATCAGAGTGCTGGAGGTTTACGGGTTCGGGAGCGTCTAACGCTGGTAGGACCGATATTGGTGTTGTACAGCATGGTGGTGGCACCCTTCGTTGTTGCATCTGTCCCCTTTTCTGTTATACCCATCAATTATTTTTGTTTCGTTCTCAAAGTTACACTAGTTGAAATTGATTTAAACTGTATTGCACAAACACCCTGTCAGTTTCATTGTAGTGATTAGATATGGTAGAGGAATTTCTGTTAAATAGTTCCAAGTATTTTAGTTTATCATTACTTGGGAAATTTCAAGTTAGTTTAATCGGTGATCCCATTATTGCTTCTACTGATTATATTCATCCTGAATTTCAATTCATACCAAATTAAAATTATTTCAAAATATAAAAATGTATTAAATATAAAAACTGAATTATATTATTAATTGCTGTTCTATTAATTCTTTTAACAATACTTTCTAGATTAGAGTAATGCACTTTGCTCGATTTCTAGAACTAGTGGTGATGGAAGCGTAATCTTCGGGTGTCTGGTGATATGGATACGTCCCAGAAGTAACAGATGTCTGGGTCCTTTCACTGCAAAATTTTTAAATTATAAGGTCTCAAAACAGGATTTTTATGCACTTTTGAGATGCAGAAAAAAAGTTATCCATGCAAACCAAAAGTGCTTATTTTTTTGTGAGAAGGGTACCAGAAACTATTTTCTAACTCTTAAGAATAGTCATGTGAGAAACATGTCATCATTGTGAGTGTGAACCAGAAAGTCTAGATGTTTTTTATATGACACTAGTCACACATGCTTAAGAACTTGGATTATTTTTTATACACTTCAGCACAATTGCATTTATATGTTGTATTTGAAGGTTTGTAAATAAAAGCAAACTAAGTGATTCATATATACAGCTTTGCTTTTTTAGATGTCAGCTACACTTTTTTCAAAAAATAATTTTTAGCCACCAACGGAAAAGTTCTTATCCTAAAATCTTTTTGCTGGATTTCTTGATCTACTTTACATAATTAGTTCCTATAAAACTTTCCTGAGTAAACAATTGTCCCAATCTGTTTTTTTAGTAAGTTTCTTACACAGTAATGGACTATATAATTTAATTTCTGAGATTTAAAAATTCTTATTCTTAGGGGGTTAAAATCAAATGTGTAGAAGTACAATCCCTATGAGCCAATTTGAGTCTGGGATTTTTCTTCTCAGAAGTCAGCATTGCAGGTTAAGGTAAAATTTTCAATTTTCAACTGATTAATGATTACACATTTTATGTTTGTTTATTTACTTTTGATCATGGGTTTTTCTCATTGCTGTATCTGTAAGACCAATGTAAAAATTGTATAGCCTTATAAAATATTATTATTAAAAACAGTGTTTTCCTGTAAATGAAAAACACAAATTGATCTCTTTGGTCCAAAATCCTAATTCTAAAAGTTTAGGCAAAATCCCTTTGTTGCATTTCAACATTCATTTTTCAGAATTGCCTTGTAATTATAGTATAGCATTGTATTTACGGAGGTCTCACGGTCTTATAATAACTTTACAGTTATTGGCTCTATATGATTTCTGTCGATAGAGTTATTTAATTTAAAATGCCAAAATGTAAACGTTTAATAAAAGATTGAACAGCAAATAATTTTATCATCTTCACTGTATCACATATATTGGTTACTCGTATCACATACAATTAGGTGTATAGTGAAACCTGTCGTATACTGCCCTACGATATCTGACACCTCCGATGTAACTGTAAGCTTTGCTAGCATGGGCAAGCTCGACCACTTTCTTCCACACGTCACCGATGCAGTTGTGGTGGGAAAGGGGCAAGAGAGGAATGGGGCTTTGTTTCCCCTTACAATGACCTCACCCGCTCTTTTTTTTTTTTTAAAAAAAAAACAATGATCTTGGTGAAACCGTGATATCAGTGCTGTGTCAACCTGCTTCTAAACGTCCATTGGAACGTGTTGTAATGATGGGATGGCAACTTTCACTTTTTAAGTCAGTTAAGATGTTTATTTTTATATTGTACAATACTGTATGTTTCTTTTTTTATAAAATAGATTTGAATTTATAATACATACGCAATTACAAACATTAAAAATATCAAGTGCATTAGTTTAGTTTTAAAATTTCAGACAGAACAAACATTTTTGCACAGGAATCAACGTTGTCATAATACCGTGGTGCCTTCAAAAAGTAAACCATAGTGACGTCGGTAGTACATTTGCTATATAAATAACATTCTTCATATCACAATTCCATATTTGGCCTGCCTTGTTATGAGATGTCTGGATGTGACAGGTGTTACAAGCATATGCTAAGGAAGAAGTCATCACCATTAGCTTGACGCTTTTCGTGTATGTCCTGCATTTATCACTTCATTTAAATAAAAGTTGTTTCTCAAAAACCTAACGTATCTGAAAGTTGAAAAAAATGTATACTTTGCCACAAATAAAATGCTACTTCTGCCTTACTTTTTCGGGTTATAAGACTTTTATTTTAGTGTGCAATGATGAATCCGTATTTTTGTATTGTCCAAGCTTCTTTCAACAGCATAATTGGTGTTAATTCTACTATCACAGATTAATCAATAGAGAAAAACATTTCACAATTACAAGTAATGTATTATTATTAGTAATAGTATTATTATTAATTCAACAAAGTTAAACTGGTTAATTGTTTTGTTCTAATTGTTGACTTCCATAATGAGCAATAAATATTCAAGACTTCCCTCAACTTAGAATCCTCATTGTCTATCAGATGTCGAGATGTGATGTGCAGACTGGCTGTGCAATGTGAAACTGATTACCATGTCACACATATATTGTATTTCTACAGGCGTAACTGTTTACGCACACAAATATTGACTGTAAAATTAGTTAATAAGACTGACTAAAATTTAAATACTAAGCTCTTATAAACAAAAGAACAATGTTTTTGAAACTGTATCTTTATTTTTGTAGAGAATTCAATCGTCAATATTGAAAATGTGATTTAAATTTCATTATCATTATTTTATAATTTTTGTTATAATTAGTTGTTGTGAAACACAACATTATTATCAAAACAACTTTTTATCCTATATCTGTAGTTTATAAAACCTCCAGACCAACGTAAATAAATATTGTTTAATTTGATTTATATTCATAAATAGTATTACTCAAGTGCTTAATAAAGTTGAAAAAACTTTTCATACAATGTGTACGGATGTGTACGTGTTACCACGGATCCTTCTTCTAGTAGAACCTATAGTGGGTACAGCAAAAACCGATGTGTCATTTACATCTGGACAACCCTTCATGGATGGCAAGGAGCGGCACATAATTACCTGCACATGTCGAGATATCCGGGTGCATTGGGAGAATCGATAGGTTTAGTTTAATGCGAAGGATGGCTGTTGGAGTGGGTGGAGCTCCTTGAGTATTAAAGGCTGTTGCCATTATTGAGATATAGTGCCTACTATCCCTCTCATAGTGGATGTAACATGGGATACCATCAGGAGACATCCCCTTCCCCCAACCTTAATTCATCCTGAATCTCCTGTCACTCCGGAAACAAGTGAAAGGGCTCTTTTTAGACTAAGTGCAATAAGAGATGCTATTGTAACAATGATTCAAGATTTTTATTGGTCTTTAAACACATTCAATAGTGCAATAGACTTCGTCAAGTTACTAAAATATTCTAAACTAAAACTAAAACAAACCATTCAGATTTTACCTACTCAATCCAGCCTACCAGTAAATATATAAATCTATATAATTAATAACAACAATAACCAAACAACCAACAGATCTATATAAATTAATGAACAATAATAAATAACTATTAAGACATTTCACACGGATAAAATTTTAAAACTCAACAATATTAAAACTGAATAAATAAATACATTGAGAGACAAAATTTAAAAAATTATTGTTGTGGTATCATAATTTAAGAATTTAGCAACACAATAAAATATATTAACTTTTAACCAGCACTTCAAAACTGTTTTAAATTTGACTAAAGATACAGATCTACCATTTAATGGTAACTTATTAAACAATTTAATTTTCATAAAAAGATGACTGCATTTTGTTTTGGTTTAAGTGATAAGAGTTGTAACAAATGTTTGGTTCTAGTAGGATAATCATGAATATCCTGCCTAGTTGTAAATGTTTCAAGTTGTTCCTTTACACTTATAAGACAGTAGAATATATACATATTAGGAATAGTCATTATTTTTAATTCCGTAAAAATTGGAACACAAGTCTCTCTTTTTGAAACACCTCTCATAACACATAATACATTTTTTGCCATTTCAATACTCTTACTGCACTACTACTGTTCCCCCATAGAGTTATACCATAACTTAAGTGTGAATGGAAAAATGCATAATAGGAGGCTAGGAGCAAATCATTTAGTCAATTGATTAAATAGGCCGGGGCCTATTTAAAAATGTTGAATACATTGTACAGTGTAATTTCAAGTTAACCTTCAAGGGATATGCTGTTTAATATTCACTTCAAAACTAACAGATGTAATTCAAGACACCAGTAGAATGGCGGCTATTGGTCTAAATTCTAAATGGACAAAGCTAGTTCTGTCACTTAAGACTGGAACTCATGGTATTGTTGGTACTGGAGCTCTTACCTGTTGTTGTTAGCTGGTGGAGAGGTGCTTCTCATCACTTCCCTTTTTTTCTTTCCTTTATTATTTATATGAGAAGACAATAAATATTGCTTGTACTGCATGACAAACTTTTCCTTGTTTTTGAAACACCCATTAAAAAGAGTGACAATTTTGAGTATTTTGTATAGTCTCTTAAACTAGATTTCCTTTTTTAATGAGTTTGTTTTAATTACTTGAAATTTATCTTTCCCCTTCAAGAAGTAAAGATTGTACAACAAAGATTATATACTTTTTCTGTGAAAAAATTCACTCGAGTTAGTCTTGAATATGTTTTTCTGTTATTTCTGTTTTATTGTTTGCATGTCATTGCTGTTTATTTTACATTTCATGCTGAACAATGTTTTCCTGTTTTACAAAATTCTGAATCAAAACAAATCAATCAATCATCTTTATTTACAGTAACATTAAGAAACGTATTGGCGTCAAAAATATTATACAATCAGTACAAATAATTAAGAATATGTGAATACAAATTACAATGTTGAAATTATTTCTCTTTACTGGTGTGTTGTGTTAAAGAATTCTTTCAATGAATAGAGCGGTCTTGTCTTGAGCCAGTTGTGAAGTCCTGACAACAACATTTTGACAATGCACATTTTGTTAGTGTAGCAAATAGTATTAGCTTGGGTTTAAATATGACCATTGCATTGAATCTTGCCAGTCATTATTGTAATAATGTTGTGCAATCTCTTTACTTGAAACCGGTTAATTCAGAAGAAATAATGACTGTAATAAAATTAATAAAGTATAAGATGACTTCGGGTTGGGATGAAATAACTATGTTTTAGATAAAACCGGTATCTAACATTATAGCACCGCATTTGGCCTACATTTTTAATAGTTGCCTATCTTTTGGGATTTTTCCGTATCTATTTAAGTACTCAATTATAAAACCTATTTTTTAAAAAAACTCGGTCTTCGATTTTGAACAGTTTTGGCCAATTTTAGTCCTCCCAGTTTTTTCCAATCTCTTCGAGTGAATAATATTGTTGAACTGTCTTCTACCTTTCCTAAAAAGATTTAATAATGAATAACAAATTGGTTTCACTCAAAACTTATCAACAGTTGATGCTATAATGTGTTTAACAGATTTATTATATGGAAGATTTGATAAGAAACTACCATCGGCTGCAATTGTATATATATATATATATATATATATACATATACTCAGCAAAGTTTAAATCCAGGTTGGAGTCCTAGTGAATGAACTGTCATCAACAGGGCACATTTACCGTCTCTTATAATTTGATATTAGCATATTTGTTTCAAACTGGTTACTCGTGCACATGTGCATTAGCAGTAGCGCATGTAATAACAAAGTCCTTTGAACAATTATTCTTTTGCGTTAGTTGTCCAAATTGTTTTATCATATCCACCTTCATTTGTATAAAAGTTCCATTTTCCTACACTGTACCTTACATTGCATTTGTCTTCCCATATACTCACATAAATCAGTACTTCTTAAGTTTCCTTTCCTTTTCCCTCCGTGCTTTTCACTATTTTCCAAACCCTTTTCTGTGTATAAAAATGTACAGTGCTTTGTTGTTAAATTTCCAAAACAGGTATTTGTTGTCCAAAGTTTGCTTTGATACATGATCGTACGATCATGGTTCTGACGGATGTTGTCTGTTGCCAGTGAGGGCCAAGCCATCTGGATGGATGAGAGCATCCGTTACGGAAAAACGGACAGCTGTCTCACGTTCAACAACCCTCCCCTTTGCACGGGCCGAGACTTCGAGATCCGCGTCCTTGAAGTCTACGGTTTCTCTGGTGCTTGACTCTTCCCCATTCCTACTGGCACAGTATTTTCTTCTCGGAGTGTTTCACTTTATATTTATTCTTTTTTTTATAATATAATGAATATACATATCTGTATATGATCGTTTTTAGCGGTAGACCCACTATTGGTACAATTGTTTTTAATTTATTTTCGGTGCTATATTTTGACTGTGGACTTATCAAAATCGATGTACAAATTTATTGTTTTGCCTGTTACATAACATTGTTACTGTACACAATTGTTTTAGTTTTTAATATTTCTTGTGTATTTTAATTGTCTAAATTTACACCACGCACAATATTTTTTCCCAGTGTCATGTGAGTGTTATTTGTAAGTGTAAATTTTTGTTGAGTGATGTTGTATGCATTAGCTGAAATAATTTGTTATATATAATGCTTGCAATTTCTATTATTTTGTGATATTTTAACCTGAATATTTAAAAATCGCTGTCTTTAACCTTCATAACTAATATGTAATGCTAGTATGAATGTTATACAAATATTAAATTTGTAACCAAAACACTATTTCTGTACATTAAATTTTGCCTAAAAGGTTCTAGCTTTATCATTAAATTTACTCTTTTGTTTGGAACAAGTGGGTATACTCAAATTGTTAGAATTTATTATCATTATATCTTTAGAGCGTAATAAATGTATACCATTTTTGTTAAGTAGTTTTTCAATGTTTGTCAGTGCTGTAGAAACTTCAAGAAAATACATTTTGAACCAAATATTTTGTGCCTTAGATAATTTTGAAAGAAATACCCAGGCATTTAGTATCAGATTTAATATCAACAGTGGATTCGTAAAATTGGGATAAAGCTATTTATAGAGCAATACAGAGAGGCATGTGCTTGATATAGTTGATCCAACACATAAATTGTCACTGCCACGTATGTTTGTGTAGAATTTAGCAAAGTGTCAAAACGTTTTGTATTATAAAAGTAATTAATGCAGTTAAAAGCTTAGTATTTTGTAGACGCCAAAACAATTAATAAAGTTGTGAGAAGTTTAAATTTACTAAATTGTACAATCTATCATTAAATAAATATTAGGAAACATCAAAATGGTATGTTTAAAATTACTAATAAATAGTTATTTATGTAAAATTAGCTTGTATAAAAAAAAACAAAAATTTTGTAAATTTGGTTTGGAATAAAATTATAACATTTTCTAAGATGAATAGAGGGAGTTAATGGGTAAATTCATTTCAGAAATGAATTATTTGTTCAAATCTTATTTAACTAAGTATTTGTGTTATTCCTCGTATATAAAGAAGTAATGATAAATATCATAGCAAATCCTTAGAAAATCTGTTGAAATGAACATGGAACCCATAGCTGCTGAACAAGATTTAAATGCCTGTAGCTTTGCCTAATGTTTATCCTCCATACAATGCAGTTGAACCAGTGATCTTATTTTATTTATTCTAGAGGCTACATAAGGGATATTGCAATTAATTATTGTTTTGTGTCAGGTACTTTAAACAATTTCAAATTTGTATTCTGAGACAATTATTCCAAGCAATTCAGGAGCTGGTACATTCTGTACAGGCTATAACAATTTTCATAATACTCTTTTTAAATTTCATAAAAATTAGTGAATATACAAAGCAAAATAAAGATTTGTGTTTGTTTATTGATGGGAAGTGTATATGTTTGTTGATCCTGTTTTAAAAATGTATTCTTTAAGATTGCTAGTAGTTTAATAACAATCTATTTGTCATGTAAATTACAGAGGCTACAAAGTTTTCTACCATTCTTCAATATTATTTTAGCATGAAGTAGAGCCAAGGGTGGCATTGCTAAGGTTATGTACTAGACTCCCCCTCCCCCCATTCAATTTCATTAAGTAAACAGCACATTTATGTATTTACTGAGCACGTTATCCAATCATACACATCCACCATGGTAACTTTTTTACTTTATTGTTTACAGGGAGTAAATAGCTATTTTTAATAGTAGGTGAAGGTCATAATACTATTAAAATTGACTGTAAATCTTTTTTGAATTTTTTTAGGATACAAAGTAATCAGTGAAAAGTCATTGCATTGGCTATTACGGTAATAGACTGTAACTATGCATTACTAATTAAGTCTATGTTGTATTATACCTGGTAATTATCAGCTTTATGGTTGAAGAAGTGATTGTTCAGTTGGTTTGTTATTAATATAGTAATTATTTATTGACATTATTGTAACGAAGGTAAAATGAATGAAATATTTATTAATGTTCACTGTTGTACTTATGAATGGTATACATATTGTGTTTGTATAATTTCACAAACATTTTTTAACTGTTTGACGAGAGCACACAGTATATACATGTTATCACACCTGAACGCATATTTACCCTGTAATAGCCCACAAGGTAGCAAAAGTGTGGCGAATATAAGATTTAGTGTAAGAGGAATTTCTTAAGAAATAAATTTATCGTTAGGTAAATCGCTTGGTATGGTGAGGTCAAAATGGGAAATTATCAAAAGGGTTAAATATGAAACAATATTTTTTCCTAGTTTTTTTAGCTTGACAAATTGAAACCATCGGGTTATACTCATAAATATATTTTTATTCAGTGTCATCTGACCATTTACAGATCCTGTAGGGGGTGAATTTGAGTATTTTTATCTAGTTGTGTGATGATATAAGCAATATTTATGTGTATGATGATCGGTTTTCTAGGAAAAAATTTAAACTGAGAACAAGGGCGTAGCCAGAGGGGGTTTTTTGGGGTCTGGACCCCCCAAATTTTCAATTTTGTTTTAGTAAACAATTATTATTATTATTTAAATAATTCAGTATTACCGTCATGTACTGCTGAAAGATAGTTCTCAACAAAGGAACGGGTTAAAAAATTTTTGAACAAAATGGGGTTTTACTCTCAAAATATTAGTTGTTTGGATCCCTCCCAAAATTTTTTCCTAGTTAAGTTCTTGACTGAGAAAGTTATTGTTTCTATTTTACACTTTTGATAATGTCCCATTTTCACTTCAACAAAACTAGCATGGCTGATGATTGATTTCTCTCTTATTAAAATCACATCTATGAATTTCAAGAAAAGCAAAGTTGTTTGCTTATGCAGAATAAATTGGCTCTAGACTCCTGCACTGGTAGATCTAAACATTGACATTAAATACTACTACTTTACAGAACTAAGATTTTTACATGACAATATGGGGATAGCTGGAAGAATCCAAAAAAACTGCCGGGACTACAAAACACCAGTAAGAGCATTAGTTCTCAATAGTAACCTATTAAAAATGTCATGTTTCTTTATATGGGATCAAACATTAAATTATAAACACACTCGCTTTACTCTCCTATTCTGGCTCACTCGTCAAAAGGTTAAAAAGTGAACATTTGAGGAATTTTTAATGTAATAGTATGTATTTATAATACTAATTTTGAATTATCTTTTTTCTACTTATAAATTAATCTTTGGTTTACAACTGATATAACAGGGTGGCCACTTAAAACCACTTTCAAATTTCCAGTTTTTCAAATAGAAAACTCTGATTCTCTAGACTGTTTTTAGACCAAAGTAGCATTAAGCAACTTTAATTTTACACTTTGAGTGCCAAGACAATGAAATTCTATTACCAGCTGAATATATGAGAACAACAATGATGCCGCTGTGACCAGATTTCATCAACTCATTTGTGTATATCTCTGAGTCTATCAATGTTTCATTCTAATATCATTCTTATTACTCTTTCCTAAATTGCGGGCTGTACTGGTAACCATTTTAATAGAGCCTTATAAGAACAATATTAATAATTCTTTAATTAGCTTTAAACACTCTTATGACGGTAATAAAGTTATAGGATTATGGCAGAAGACTCATTTTAAAAGTGTAACTAATATGCATGCATAGATTTTTAAAATATTTTTATTGGCTTGTAAATTCATCGTTTAACGTGACAATATACAAGTTAAACAGAAAAATATACCAACCAATAAAGAAATAATCTTGCATTTAACTGGGAGTCATCAGCTTCTTAATTAAACTAAGCAGCAAGCCCAAGCTTTAAATATCTTAATATAATTCATCAAATATTAGTGCACTATAAGAAAATACCATATCATCATCATCAAATGCTGTCATTTACAAAGATTAAAAACAAAATAGGCGCAAGAACTGACCTCTGAGAGACTCCAAAACCTCACCACAACAATTATCTGATCTCACTTTTTCGCAACCATGCACTGTAAATGTACTTTGTGTATGATTCAGTGACACCATGCCTGTTCATCCCATTGTCGTTTTCATTCACGGATTCACAAACAACAGACTGTAAAATCTAATGAATCGGATTGATCAGTCCCCAGTTTTTAGAGCTATCCAAACTATATTTTAGTTCTCTAAGGTGTTTGATAGAAAAACTATTTTTCCCAGCAGGTGGCCACCCTATATAAAACATAATACATTATGTCTCTTATAACCATGTTCCTTAGATTTGGAAAATGTTTTATGGAATAGACAAAAAAATTCTGATATTATTAATGAAGTTTTGCTGAAATGTTTAGTGAAGGCCTGCTTATGAATATTATTAAGGCTGATTTTGAAAATTTTACATCACATTCTCATATTGTTTATATTTAACGTGAAATTTATTTTGTGTACTCTTGCTTTACTTGTATCTTTTAACCAAATAAAATTTTATTAAAAGGCCATGTTAATTCTTAGGCTGCTTAAAAATAAACATTACTGTTAAATATCAAATATAGTGGTTGTTACAGCTTTTGCGTATTATTTACAATAAGAACAACGTATTTTGACTTATAATGGACCCCAGGTCATGAGTGCTCTGATAACCAAATAAATTAATAGATTGATGAGTTCTTAAGAAATAACTTTATTTATCCAATATCGTCCCTCTATCTATATACATTTTCAGGTAACAGTGGATTTATTATTGGTGAATTTTTCGTTTATTGAAATTTTCTACCTTATTTTGTTATGAGATAACATTTAGACTCATCACTTTAATGTTAACACAAATGAGTGTTTAAGTTTAAAATATTAATAATTTATAATATTTAAACTATTATATAGATTATAATGATTGCGAAGTTGTCTGTTTATTATTATTACATGACGCAACGAGTGTTTTGTTATGGTTTCCATTATCTGTATATTATATAGCAACTGTTTTGCTCTGTAAATATGCAAGCTGATTGCAGGAATTGAGCTAGTCTTTGTTAAAAACATTCTATAGTTAACATCTCTAGATATCTTATCCGTTCTGAATGGGTGTTAATTCTGATAAGGTGAGCCTCGTTACGAGACAGTTCTAGTTAGGTTAAGTTTCATTATTGTTGCTGTGACAGTTTTTAAGACAGGTATTCCCTGTGTGTAAATACTTTTGATATTTAGAATGTCGTGGTGTCATGATCAGTGAAGGTGAAGCTGTTTGATTTTGTTCCTTTCCAGTTACGTAACGCCTTTGGTTTCTGTTATTTAAATGTATTATAATGACTAAAGACAAGAATTGTACTACTGCTATAAGAATTGAACATTTTAGTTTTTACACTCTGAACATAATATTGTAAAATGCCAAAGAATTTCACTCTTAATTATTGTGTGTTGGGAGGACTGACTACAAGACCTATGTAAGACTTTTGTTCTCTGTTAATACATAATGGTGTTATGTAATTTATTTATGAATTAAATTTTATAATGTTTTCAGTGTAGTAGGTTCTTGGTTATCTGGCTCTGTCCCATTGTTTTTAATTGTCCCTCTGTAATGGTCAAACTGATATTGGTCTGGTGGTAGAGATGATTCCAAAAGTTACGTTTAAAATGGCACTTGCTTTTCATCCATTTTCTTTGCTATTCTGTTAGTGCAGTTACTAGTCAGAAGGCGCGTATTATATGATGTTTAATCTAATGATATTTTACGGTGTTAAAAGCGTATAATTTATTCTCGTGGCATTTCCACAATATATGAATGCTAACGACAACAGCTGTGGCAATTAGTAAAGTGGAGATAACAAGGATTGTGCAATTTGTTTCAAATATCTCATTTATTATATTTTTGTTTAACCCTTTCACTGCCATACCTGGTATTGTTATGAATGAAGAGGATAAACATTGGCAGTTAAAGGATTAACACATTTATCTTAGACACAAACAAATGAGTAATTATATTCTCTATAAAAGTAATCAATTACGAATTTCAAATGCACAAGAGGACTTTAAATTTAAATAGTAAAATAACTTCATTGGATTTCTTTAGACTGTTAATAATAAGGAATACAGTTAGCATTTAATTTAAGAAATTTAAATTATAAATCTATAAAGAATAAAGAAAGGCATTGACAAATTTATAAATTTAATCAATAAAGCCAATGTAAGAAAGACAAGGAAGATTTAGCCTATAATATCCATTCTGCAAATAAACAAATCTCACACATTAGACAAACAAAAAGAGTGGGAAAGTTTTAACCCAAAAACGATTACGGTTTCCTTCTCAATCTCTCAGATTATTGCAGACTATTATATTTGTGTTGCTTCCATTCCTTCGTGTCACGTGACAACATGAGATCATTCATGTTGTGACCAATGTAACCATAGCAAGATAACCAGTAGTTTACTACGTGTTAACATGTTTCATGTAATTATCATTATAAATTAAACAAGAATACAGTACTGTTCATAATTATCTAATACTCAATTACTAACACAATGGTTATATTCAAGCAGCCGCTAGCTTATGTGTCGTCTTGGTGTTCAGTGTTGACTGATATAGCTTTAAATGTACAGTAGCATAGCAACTGGACCAGGTAGTCTTCTCTGTTTTTTATAATTTTGTTTTAATCAAATTTTTATTAGTTGTATCTGTTATGAATTCATTCTACAATAGTGGTGATGTGTTTTGCTCCATGACTAACAAAAAGTCTGCTTTAGATTTATCTTCACCTCCTAAATAGATTAAAGGGCTAACTTGTCAAAAACATCTGGTCGTACTTTTATAATATACTTTTCTTATTGAGTTTTGTAAATGTTTTTTTCTTACACCCAAATAGAGTTGCATTTTTATTTTTGTACTGTTGCAAACTTTGTGGAAAGCTGGCTCTTTAAGCTGTTAGATGTTGGTGAACATAAATCTTACGAGGCACTTTAACACTCTTGACAATAAAACAAAAACCGTTCAATAACAAGCGTAACATAATAGCTTAGCAAAGGTATCAGGACGGCAGAGTTTTGTAGAAGTGAAACGATTAGACTTTTCACCCCATCCCAGATCAATTCCATGTGAAATGTACCAATGTAGTGATCATAGATATGTAGGTAGAAGTGATTCATGTAAAACATGATGCTAATTGTTGTTTTTACATTTTTAGTAAAAACGTGTAGTTATATTTTGTTGTTTACATTTCTTTTGAATTTTAAGAAGAAGCTAATGTAAATTATTATACTTGTGATTAATTAATGTTATAGAAATATATATATATATTTGTTGTGTATATGCATAAATTGTGTACAAATGTAATTGATAGTGTTGTCTATAAATAAGTGTAACATTTATTATATATACAATATCGTTTTTATTTCCCTTTTTCCATTATTTCCTATTGTCAAACTTTGTCTTATGACAGGAATGGTCTAAACAAGGATGTAGCCAGCGAGGGGGTCTGGAACCCCCAAATTTTTAATTTTTTCAATTACTTTTTTTGTAAACGACTATAATTATTTAAAAATTCAGTATTACTAACATGCACTGCTGAAAGATCGTTCTCAACAAAGAAACTCTCTTACTCTCTGTTCACTATGGAAAAATATCAGTTGTCTGGATCCCCCCCCAAATATTTTTCTGGCTATTTTCTTGGGTCTTAATACCATATTTTTTGTTTTGCTCTCTCATATGTGGTATAAGACTAAGACATTAAATTGGCCTTCTCATTTGGGCTGATTCCTCCTGAGGAACTATCCATTCTAAGTAGCCTTAGTGGGGTAACAGACATATTTTCAAACATTTGGTACATTTAAATTTTTGTGTTAGCTACACCTTATGCTTTCAGGTTTTACCACACCTGATCAAGAGGGTAGATTCTAACCCTCAAAATGTAGTGTTCTAGTTTTGTTACGTTAATAGTGACAAATGTCTGAAAATCACTTATTCTGTCAAGTCATTCATGGTCAGTAAACTTTAACACCTTCAATGCAATGTAAGTCCAGGTTTATAAACAGGCTGACTGGGCATACACAGTAACTGTTAGACAATTTATTATAACAGTTTTTCATGAAGATATTAAATTTTGACTCCAAACAAAATATAACTACCGATCCGATTGCGTGTTCAGAGGAATAAAAGTTTACAGCTGACATACGGTAAAACAAATAACCTGTAGTTTTGCCATTCCAATTGTGAAAAAACCGTATGTGATCAAAATTGTAAATTATTAACGCTTTAAATAAACATTTGATACCTATGTAAAACTAGCATGCCCATTATGACTCTGTCTGTTGCGGGTAACAGCTGGATTCGCAGAAATCTTTACGTTAGTGTCGACATGTTGTAAAGCATCGCTAGAATCTGATATTCATTAGAATAAGTCACTCTTAAGAACCCAATGACCACCCAACTGCATCAGCCCCGTAACCTCGTGAGTTCAAATTTTGATATTATCCAGTACTATTACATTCGTTATTGTAAGCAAACGTTTTCAATCCATATTTGAAGCCTCAGTATCCAACATTTACGAAGAGCGTTGGATGTTGGTGAGTGGTGTCATGGTTTTACAAGAGTTCTCGCGATTATGAAAGCATGCAAAAAAAAACAGTTGTGAGAGTACCTATGTGACTCATGTGGGACCCTAATACTATCGCTAACTTGTAACACTTGTCAATGAGATTTGATGTTAAATGTACATTGATCGTTGATTATGATGAAAACGTAATAGGAAATATATTAGGAATTCCAAATGCATAAAACTAATATATCTGTAACAAATAAAAAAAACATATAAGCTGTTTCAACTTAATTGTAAGCTTGTCTATGTTGTCACTAATAGTATAGTTTGTTCTAATACATTTATTGAACATGAATTTTTTTAAACACAGTTTTGAATTAATTGCCTAATATGAATGGGCTTGAACTTCTAGATTTTCCTACACTTGACTTTTAAACGTTTCTGTTTGTAGATGTTTGCTTACTGGTTTTTATGAAGTGAGGTCCATTTGCAACACTTGGAGCCAAATTAAATTTGGTTTTATAATTTAGTAAAAACAATACAAAATTTGAAGTTGATAAATTATTGACACTTTTCTTAGTTAACACTAACTTATAAAAGCAATCAACAATTTGTATTTGAAATCTCAATATTTTAGTTACAAATATTGCATTATGGGTTGATATTAAGTGTTTTATGGTTAAGAAGCCGTACAAAATGAAATTAAATAAAGCATTTTAATATACTATTTGCCAGTTATCTATTCAACTCATTCAACTTTATAGTTTTATTTCTCAGTGATTTAAGTTTAATCCAGATGCCAATAAATAGGCTATTGATAAAGTTTGGATTTTTGTCACACACTACTAAGATTCCATTGCGAAATTTCAAACATTATTTGTTAGTGATCACTTATTTCCATATTTGTTTCAAAATACTTTTGCATTTTTAAGCGTCACCTCCCAGCAGCAGTGGAAATTTTGTCATATAATGGATGGGTAGAAGGCATGACAAATCGTTGTAAACAATTTGTAAATGTAAAATTTAATTGGGATTCTCATTCTAATTTTGTATTTTAACACAATGCAATGCAATGTAATGAATGTTGTCATCGTTGCTTTTCAAAAATTTCCTGCCATCAGTTTGATAAATGTTTGATACATTTTCTTAGTGAGGAAAATGTTAACCAAGGTTATTCTTCATATTTTAAGGCTCAGTACCCAGTATTTATGTTGGTTTCATGATGAGTTTATAGTGAGTATTATCAAGGTCTTCAAGAGTTCTCCCTATTAGTTATGAAACATGCAAAATTCGTCGAGCATATTTCTAGAAGTCATGTGGGACCCAAATCGAAATTTTCACCAACTCTAAATGAGATAAAACATTCTCATTAAAAATATCAAAGTATTTTGTGGATTTCTGTGATTAAGACTACAAAATGTTCAATCAACCCAATAGGAAAAACGTGTACAAAATTCTATGTAAATTTCATAATAAATCTGTTAATGGCGTTTGGATTTTTATTGGTTTAGTAAAACTATCATTCAATATCAGAGGTGCTTATAATTTCTGTGTATATTCAGACAACAAAAAATGTATAGGCCTAATCTTTATCTTATTAGTTTGAATCAGATTCACCGATAAAAGGGGTGATTGAAATGTAGAAAATATACTGATAAAGAATAGAATAATTTTATAAATTATATTTAATTACGAGTATATCGAATAAGTTAGCTTACTGTACTACAAAATTTACCAAAGGGTAAAAAATATTTTTTTAATTACATATACATTTTCAGCACTTTAAAACTTACTTACTCTTACTCCTGTGGCCACTCGAAACCCAGATGATTTTTGACCTCGCCAACAATGTCTCTCCAACTTCCTCTATCTTGAGCCACTTCCAGTGTAGCGCCAATCGTTCTTAAATCCTTCTCCACCTGATCTCTCCATCGCATCCTAGGTCTGTCCAATGGCCTCACTCCCTCTGGTTCCCCTCGCCACACCTTCTTTATCATTTTATCTTCTCCCCTACGGGCAACATGGCCCATCCATCTCATTCTTTTACTCCTGATCAGTGCAATCACATCGGGATCTTGGTATATTTCTCTTAATTCTCTGTTCTTCCTGATCCACCATATGTCTCCTTCTTGAACTGGTCCAAAAATTCTTCTTAGTATTTTGTTTTCAAAGGTTATTAACTTTTTTAAATAATAAGTTCAGCCCTTTAAAAATTTAACTTTAATAATAGCTGTTTCTATAGAACAGTTTCAGCTTTTTAAATAGCTAAAATGGCTAATTTTTAGTTATTATGTTTTTTTTAAATTACCTCCAAGCCCCCCTCCTAGCAGACCACACCAAACGTAATTTGTATCTACGCCACTGCCCATTGAGGGGAGTGTGTAGACAAGTATTGTGACACCATAGTGTGAGGACTCTAGCTTGTCTTATAGTGTGGCCTTGCCTTAGCCCTGTGACTGACAGATTAACAGGGTTCTGCTGTATATTTGATCCACGGTTGGGGCATTGAACAGTGACTTAATTAAACTTTTCTTCATCATTACTTTATTTCATTTTACTTATAAGTCAAACCAAATATGTACAAGTAAAATCAGTTTTTAATATTAATCCAACCAACAATTTCCTTTCTGCTAAAATTACTGTTAAATATTTTATCTATTCATAAATTATAAAGTACATTTAAGGTAGGAATATACCAGATTACATGTTGCAGGCATGCATGATGGATCAGCATTAGCTGGTGCAAAACTCTAGTGCAGGACTTAATTTCAACTGGAACTCACCAAAATTCAGAATAGAATATACATGTAAATAATGAGAGTAAACATGTTTTGTAACTAAAAAATTGACAAAATACTAATAATGACAGTATGCTGTGTAAGCTATGTTGTTACACATACTGACAAAACTATACTACTGTTTGTAGCTATTTATATGCTCTTCATTGTTATAATCTAATATTAATCAGCAAATCTAAACACTATTGGTGCGTGCGTGGGTCACTTAAGTGTAGGGCCAGGTGCAGCTGCACATGAGTAGGGCTGAATGTATGCAAAATTTCAAGTCTATAACGCATTTTATGCTTGAGATGCCCTGCGTACAGACAGTAAAGACATTTTAGAACCTACTAAGTGATAGCCTTCAATGATACCGCTCAACCAAATTACCAGGATGGACAAAAGACATTTTTGTCCGTGCTGGAGAACTCATTCTTGTCTGTGAGGAAATAGTATTTTATGACAAATTTCAAGGTTATAGCTAAATTTCTTCCTAGTTATCTTGTGAAAAAGACACGCACAGGAAGACAAATTTTACCAGAACCCTTGGTGATAGCTAAGTAAAATACATATTTCAAGTTACAGCTTGATTTATTCTTTAGATATTACCCCGAATCATGGGCTCTGCTAACCCTCAGCCAGATCTCCGGGAGGACATGCACCATCATCAAACTTTTATTTTTACTAATTAGAAATTAACTGTTACAACGGATTATTGAAGGACCCGCCAACATAACCAAGCCTTACTGACCAATCCAACCTCATTACACGTGTTGCTCTTTCACATGTTAAAATGTTACATGACTAGTTGTTTGCAAATTTGGTTTTTCTATGATAATAATATTCTCGTTGTTAAGACCAATATAAAAATGTTCATTAATGCTCAGTGAAATATCATGGATTGAATTGAATTTATTTTTGTTTTATTTCATTTCCATAAATCATACAATAATTTAGGTCCCGCCAAGAACAAAACTTATCAGTGGGGTCCTATTTGTCCATAACAATTATTACTATTTATTTTATAAATATGAATAAAATGAAATTGTATAATAATTTTAATCAGCTACAAACAAGTCGTATAATACATTAGTGTGGTGACACACATGCTGTTAAACATAAATCCTTATTCTAAAAAAGTGGTTCAATTAAAAATATATTTGCACTACATTTATAATTAAAAGGCACTATCATCATACACAATGTTGCGTGTATAGAAATGAAGCTTCATGGAAAATATCGGGTCTGTAACTTAGTTCATTCTCTAGATATTGTGTGGACAGACAGACAGACAGATATGAAATTTTGCCAGCCCCTCGGTAGCATTTGCTAATTAATACTGACCCAATTATTAAATAAAAACATTGAAGATCCATTTCATTTTCTCAACATATCCTCTTCATTAGTCACCTTAAGATTAAACAATTGCAAGCTCATTATACAATGGTTGTTAATACCTGGAATTTATTACATAGGATTAAAGGTCTCAGACCCATCCTGTATGACTGCCTTCATATTCTTTCTCATCTGTTATATTAATAAGCTTGTTTATGCACAAAGAAATCATACAAAAAAATAAAAGAAACCAATTTCAATGAAGAGGTTAGTAATAAAGCACTTTCAATTTTAAAATAAAAATATATTTGGTCCATTTTTTATAATAATATTAAAAAATATAATGATATGGATTGTTTTTTTTTTACGAATTCTATTGAGCATGAGAAGTGAGAACTACAAGTTATTTGTATTTAACTTAATCCTTTACAACATTAGTGTTATCATTTTTCATTTTAAATTTCCTGATCTCCTCTCTAAAACTGCTGATGTCATCAACTGTAGTTCTACAGCAGCCTCCGATATATTTTACCCCCAGCTCCAACCAATCCCTGCAGTATTCTTGCAGGCTTCTTCCTGAATCTGCTGACTCCCATCTGAAAATAATATTCAGTAACTGATAACTATATTTTTTAAACTCTCTCCTTCAAACCTAAATAATTAGAACTTACTATTAAACATACAATTATAACAAAAATCTCCACTGTGTATAGTCTACTCACTCTTACCATATGAACAGAATGAACATAATTTTTTAGAAAAAAAAATATATATAATTGGTTTGAATAATATTTCTTGTATTTTTGGTGAGAGACGCACGTCAAGTCCCTGCAGAGCTATTACTTTTTAATCAATCTTTTTTTAAATTATATTATGTTATTGCCATGTATACAAAATTAATGTCAGTCGTTTGACAGGTTTTCCAATCACATATTGGTTTAGTTATTGATTCACAAAAAGTAAGGGCTCTATATTATAATGGTTAGATGCTCACCGAGCAAGTGAGAGATCCGGATTCGAGTCCCAGCAGAACAAGTACTTTTTATGAATCAACCTTTGTTAAAATTAAATTATGCTATTACCGTTCATTCAAATTTAATGAACCTTAAGAGAGCGTCAAAGTCCTGAGTGAGAAGGAGAAGAATTGGTGATAGCTCAAAGAAATATTCTCTTATGCCCTATGCTGGTAAACATTTCTGTTAAACATGAACTCTCTCCAATTCACAACTGTGGCCCCATTTATGACCCCAATTATTTTAACTTTACAGCATAGTAACACAAGCAATAATTAATGAAATTGTACGCAAGTATTCTGGAAGAAGTTTGTATGCTAAGGGACTACAATAGATAATAACGATCTCATTCACTATTCTGAAAAACTTACTCTTTGGTAGTTGTGTTGAATATTTCAGTCGTGTTTGCCTTCACAAACAGAGGGATGTTTGGATTTGCCTCTTTGATCGAGCGCAGCAGAGGTACCGAGAACCGTGGATGCTGACAGTTGACCCCGATGGCGAGAATCTGATCAGCTGCCAACTCCCAACACCGCTGAGCCACCTCTGACATTTTCTCCCCGTGGGAAATAGTTTTCTCGTTCTGTAACAACCATGAAATTAAATTTTTTAATGGTTTTAGGAGTTTTAAAGTAGCCATCAGCATAAGCTACTTGTATGGTCCATTAAGAACGGTTTCATTTAGCTTCTTACTCTAATTTACACCATATTTTGCTTAATATGTATGGTGTTCTGAGGGGGAGGAGGGAGGTAGCAGACCCTCCTAGAAGCAAAAGATTATTAAATGGTTATAAGGTGATGATATGAAATAAGATTTGGAATGGCATCTGTGAATAATAATTTATTTACCACACTGAAATTATGCTGTAATAATATTTAATTATTTTAAAATTTGTGTTACAACCAGACTGCCCCCCTCAACCTAGTTTTGATTTTGTGTATGCCCATGCCATTTAGCCTATAAACCAATGACACCTGTTGAAACAAACTTCAAAAGGAACCACTTCTTAAAAATATACATTTGGCATCTAACACAGAATCATCAAATAAGCCACTCGGTACTATAATGGTGCTGGAATAGAAATTACATCTTGCACCGTTAATATTAAAACAGTATCAGATATATTAAAATTGATCCTTAAAAATGAGAAGAAATAGGATCAAAACTTTAAATAGTGTAAATTTTAACGTTATTTATTAATCCATTTCTAAATGGTAGCTGTTTGAGGAGAGTGTGTTTGAGAAAGGACTGCCTAGTTTAATTTGCTCTAGAGTCAACACAGATTATTCTAGTCTGTAGTGTTGATTCGTCAACTTTCTAGGTTTTGTTAACTTTGTTTTGTCAACAGGCCTGCTTGACATTGAGAATAACAGAGCCAATGCCAAGTTCACGTATTCTGTGCAGTGCAATGGATACTCTGCAATAGAAAGCATACAGTAATGTTATATTTGGCTTGTAAAAATTGAGTCTGTTATAATAGTACAATCTAGTATGGTAGTGAACCACCTACATTTAAAACTACGCTTAATTGGCTAAGGTCTTCCAAGGTAACTTCCAGTGTTTTAAAAGCAAAATCACCACGTAAACCAAGAACATCTTAAGCTACTGTTGAAAAGATCTACGTATTGTAGGAAGAGCGTAGCCAGGAAAACATTTTGAGGGGAATCCAGACAAATGATATTTTCCCATAATGGACAGAGAGTAAGACGCCATTTTGTTCCTTAAAAAGTTCTTGACATGTTTCTTTGTTGAGAACGATCTTTTAGCAGTACATATCAATAATACTGAATTATTTAAATAATAATAATCATTTACTAAAAAAGTAATTACAAATTTGGGAGTAATCTGGACCCTTTGGACCCCTGCTGGCTAAGTCCTTGTAGGAAGTTGCTGGTTTGATGAAGTCAATAATTATAAGTAGTGCCTAAAGATACTTTGTGTGATATGATACGAGTACATGAAAGATTTCATTTTTGTTTTTACAAACTGTAATTGTTGTATGAAATCAAACCAACTAACAAAAACAAAGGTTAGTGTGCTGTTATTCTCTACACAAATTTTTGAAAATAACAAAAACAAACAAAATAACAAAAATCGTTCTCTTTTCCGATGAGGCGAATTTTGTGTGAGTGGAACGGTAACTGTAGAATTTGAGAGTCAAAGTAGTGACATGACGTTATTCAGCATAAACTTTTCTACAGTGATTGTATGGCATGGCTCTTGAAACTTGTTTGGAAGGTGTATAGGCAGTGCCGGTCCAATCTCTTCACCAACACCAACCTTGTCAACCCAACTTGACTTTCTTTTGGAGTCACATATAAAATGGGCTTAAACACATCAGAATGGAATATCTTTGTACCTTGTTTGGTTAAAGTTTGTGTTATGCTTCTTCCTCTATGTACTAATTGAATGTTTATATTTAAATTTATTTCAACATGTTTTGTTGTTATGGTTAACAAAGTACAGTATATGATTTTTGTGTATAATTATAAAGAGAATTCATTTTTAATTTTACTATTATTTATTTGGATTAACTAAAAATATAAAAGTTTGTTACTAATGATGGATGATTTTAAAGGATAATAGGATTTCACACATTTGCCATCGTTATAAGTTACAACCAATATAACACTGTGTTTCAAGGATTGAAATCCACCCTCTTTCTTTCAGATATTAAAATCCATAATACATAAACATGCACAAAAAACTAAATCTCACCAGTCTGGACATAATGATGTTAGTGTACCAGTTTGTTATTACTTCTTTTTATGAGAGGCATTTCATTGCCAAACTTTTGAAGATTTGTGGAAAGGTTCATGTAGATAAAGGTTTTTTACATCTGATAAAGAAGTTAGATTTCAATCCTTAAAATGTAGTGCTCTGTTTTTTGTTACATATAATGTTGACAAATGTCTGAAAACCTAATATCATTACTGTTTTCTCACCCTACATCATTCTGCAAAATCATATGATTCACAATAATTAAAAAAATCTGACCACCTGGGTCACAATGAACTTAGTGTCAAAAACGCCTATGACCAAGGACGTAGCTAGCGAAGGGGTCCAAGGGGTCTGGAACCCCCCAAATGTTCAATTACTTTCTTATTAAACGATTGTTATTATTTAAATAATTCATTATTACTGACATGTACTGCAGAAAGATCGTTCTCAACACAGAAACGAGTCAAGAACTTTTTAAGTAACAAAATGGAGCCTTACTCTCTGTCCACTACGGGAAAATATCAGTTGTCTGGACCCCCTCCCCCAAATTCCTTTCTTGCTATGTTGTTGCCTATGACTAACTAAGCCCTCCCAATGCCTCCTAATTATCTTTTAAAGAAAATTTGTGTACATCAGAAGAAAACCGATCAATCACTTTCCAGGAGACCGGAAGAGATATAGGGAAGAAGCGCAGATCTCATAAGGCTGCCAGAGAACAAAATAAGGAACTTTAAAAAAAAATAGTGTTCTACATAATAGATCACAGCTTTGTTCAGGTTATTTTAACCTTAATTGTCATGACGTCAGCACACAGTAGAATCCTTCATACTCACAGCCATTGTTGAGATGTGCCCCTTACGGCCCAACAAGCCCAACAATTGATATCATACGACTATATGAGGCTACCTGAGAAAAAATAAAAAACTTTGCCACTGTTCAATTTTCAGTTTTGTATCTGTAAAATATAATGATCAACACAGATCACAGCTCTATTCAGATTATTCTAGCCTTATCTGTAGTAGCTTGCATGTGCTCTTACACTAATTTACATCTTTGAAACTTTACCTCAAATTATATTAATCAACCTTCTTTTCTATGTAGAAAAAAAATTGAATTGAAATTAAAACCTCATTATCCAGAAGTAACAATTAGACTAAGAACATTTGGACCATGAAGAATACAAAACTGTTACCTGAGCAGAAAATGATAAAATAAATTTCATTCCAGGATGCTCCTTAACTACTTCAATAATTGCTTCTGCTTCTTTAAGAGAAGGGATAGTTGCAATTATCAAGCAGTCAGAACCTCCTTCTATCAGAGCTTCAATCTTGGGACGATGCCAGTCTGCCAACTCTGTAATGGTCATATCGTCAGCGTAGACACCTCCTGCATATTCACAGCCGTTGTTGAGGTGTGCGCCATATGGCCCAACAAGCCCCATGGTTGATACAGAGCTTTTGTGACCTGTATGACACATCAAGACTATAAATCAAATCATGGCTAGCAAACTGTCTATAGCTCTATGTGGTCAGTGACATTTAAATCAATCATTTAAAACTGTTCAACATGTCATTAAGAATTAATGTATGGAAAACTAAAGAAACCTGAATTACAGGACTATTTGGTTACATCAAATAAATACAACTTTGCTTCTGTTCATGGTTTTGCAGAATAATCAAGTGTTCTTTAATACATTGACTTCGTTGGATGCACACTACTAGGTCACTACTTCCACTGACCTAAAATTGGTTCATGGCTCATGTTGAAATAAAGGTGTTAATAACATGTAATGTAGCTAGAGATGTGTCATAGTATAAAACAATAACTGGGGTGAACGCACACTACTAATTAGCCTTTAACATGTAAAAAATGCATGAAGCTGTAATGATTCTAAATTAAGTAAAATAAATCAAATTAATTGACTGGCAGTAATCATATTTCAAAGAAAAGGAACAGCGTACCTATATGACAGAGCCTAAAAATAGCTAGATGTCCCAGAGTCTAGACCAGTTTATTGAAATGTGAGTGTGTGTATTCTAAATAAGGTAATGTAGATTTTCACTGGCCAAGCAAACCAAAAAAAACTTAACTTGGAGGTTAAGTGGTAGAGAGGACTTTTAAGTCCTAACTTCGCCTCTGTAAATAAAGGCATTTTTCATTTCATTTTTTTTTTTTTTTTCAAAACCTGCAACAGTCTCGCAAAATGAACTGCGAAGACGAAATGGTTAAAAATATTATTAACGAGTGTATGGGAGAACCAATATGTCTATTTTGAACTAAGGTTTTGGTTGAAGTACCATGTTTTAAATTTACCTTTAATAATGAAAGTAACTATTCATAAATTGTATTCAATTAAAATTTATTTACCACAAAAATGTAGTGGAATTGGTATAGAAATGCAGCAAACAGTAGTGAATGTCAGAGTTTGTTTGTCAGATTTTGGCCAAAGTACTGCCATCTTGATTTATTTTATGATACTTCTAATGTTTTTGAAGTGAATTTTATATGGGAACCTTATTGTGAAAAGGAAAATCAGTCACAACTAATTAAAGCATCGCATTAAACTTCAATAACTATTATTAGACATTCAGGAGAAAAATTTCAGTTCAAAAACACAAAATAAAATTACATAATTTTGATAAAATTCTGCAAAAGTATTATGATAAGAGCAAAAATATTTATTGCTCTTTTGAGTATTTAGGATTTAAAACACATTACTGATGTAATATTAGTTTCAAATATGACGTTACACAAACATTTTGAACTGATAATAAAACAGTAGACTGATCATTTATAAATTGTGATTATAGATTATGATTTAATCAAATTTCTTCAACACTTTAGATTGTGCTTTAATCAAATCTCTTCACCACTTTAAAGTTAAGTGGGACTTTTCAAATTTTCACGAAGTACCTAGCCTAATTTACAGCATTAATTCTTTGTACCAATATACAAGAAATATATTTAAATTTATTTGAATTTTGAACTGCAGCTACCAAATAAAAATTTGACACACCTCATATGGAGCAACAACGTGACTTCCACATTAAGTTGTATTGAAATAACAATTTAATCAACTTGAACCCGATATACATCAAAGCTTTGACTGCCCAAACTATCCGAGTAGAATAGAAATGCATAGATAAAATATCAGTGAATTCAAATTACACCTATCTGTATGCAGTGTAATTGTGATGCCTTGCTCATCCACTCTATGATGTATTTAAACAGGTCCATCATTCAGATCAATGCAGTTAATTTAGTAGCTAATAAATCATATTAGACATGTTTTATAAGATAAGGTAAGTCAAAATTAATTTGGAAAATTAAATTTAATATCAGGTACAAAATGATAAGATATAGAACAAACATACTAAAAATCAAAATTCTTTTGATCTCAACTAAAGCACTGGATTGGTTAGTGTCCTACTTGAACAATAGGAATCAATTTGTAGGCATTTCAAATATTTTAGAATAAAACCATTCTTGGTCTCTTTGAAGAAAACTAATATATTTGGAGTGCCACTAGGTTCAATATTGACTCCCTTGCTTTTCCTGCGTTGCATTAAAAGCATTGTCTAATAAGTTCCTGTTATCCCGAAGAATGATATTTGACTCCATACTGATTTCAGTTTCAATTCATCTCTTCAGCTAAGGGGTTTGTGAAGAAGTAGCAGATTTCAGCTACTACAAACTTCTACCTTAGGACAGGTTTTGGGATGGTAAATAATCACTTTACCTCGGGGAAAACGTTTTTAAATATTTGCTATCTTACATAAAAAGAGAATAAATTACTACAAAATTGAAAACATATATAATTGATAAAGCTTACATTCTTTTTAGTACATTTATGAGGTATAATTGGATTAGATTTCAAAAATTTCAAGTTTAATTACTTAAATAAGCAGCATTATATTGTTTATAGCAAGTTTTAATGTAGTAATTTGCATACATATTATATATTGAATTTTAAATATATTATATTTATCATTATTTGATCATACACAGTGCAGGGATTGAATAAAGATATTTTGAATTTGGAATAACTTAATTTTTTCTGAAGTAATTAACTAATGTTGTTAATCTAGTGTCAAGGATTTACTGAGTTGTATCCAAATGTTCACTACTTTTTAGACAATATCAATGCATGTTTCACATACTTCATAACGTCTTTAACTAGCTGAACTAACCCTAACAACAAACAACTAGAGTCTTACCTTTGAATTTCTCGATATCTATTGCTTCCTTGCAGATTGTAACAGCTGATTTGATCATTTCCAGGGTCTTTTCTCGATCGAATCCAAGGTGTTTCTTGAAACCATCTATAGTAACTTGGTACGTGTTCGTCTGAATCATATCCGATCCACCTTACAAAAGTACATATTTATGTGCAAGAAAATTACAGTATTAATACAAATAAAATAGCATAACCAGATTACTATTAAATTAATGACAGCAGTGTTAAAAATTACAACCAATGTTGAGCTTTTTAATGTTTCTTACATTTTTTTCTTACATTTATAAAATAACATCAAACATTATACCCAAGGAGGTAGCCAACTAGGGGGTCCAAGGATTCGAGACCTCTCTAAGTTTTCATTTATTTCAATTACTTTTTTTAGTTAACGATTATTATTATTATTTAAATAATTCAGTATTACTGACACGTACTGCTGAAAGATCGTTTTCAACGAAGAAATGGGTCAAGAACTTTTAAGGAACAAAATGGGGCCTTACTCTCTGCCTACTATGGGAAAATATCAGTTGTCTGGACCACCCCCCTAATTTTTTTCCTCCCGATCTTGATTATACCTTGTAACACTTATTGATAAAGGAATAACCAATATTTAGGATTCAAAATTACTTATTGGCCAAAATAGCCTACGACTTTGCAATAATTGTACCATATATGCAGATAAGGAATAACACAGGGCTACATAAATATGTTTGGTCTATGCATAACAAGTCTGTCACTTGGTAATTATTGTATTTACACTAATCACACTTTACATGTAACAATACAACAGAACAGACTAAAGAAAGCATAATGTCATAAAATAAAATTAATCAGTTGTAAAAATTATTTATGTTCTAAAAACAAGAGTTAAAACCTCTGATGAGTTAATCCGTTGTTCAACAATGACCTGTTTTACTGTAAACAGAACCATTGATTATGAAACATTCTGAGAAGATATTATATCTTCTCTACGGGACAGACGTGAATAGCCAGTGTACCCGGTTTTACGTGGTTCGCGTACCCGCCTCCAGAGTCGCAATCGTCGCTTGCCGATCACTAATAGCGAACGTGTGTTTCTAGTGTTAGCCGCTATGTGGCACATACGTCGAGAGATTTCAAAATGGAAACAACTTATAGAATTGAAAAGTTTATCTTCCCAGAATGATTCATAATCAAGGACAGAACGTAATTCACTGCTTTGTCGCTAGATGGTGTGGGCATACTATATGGCTTACATTGATGTATGCAGTTTGCTTAAAGCATAACGTTCACCGAGAATTGCATCGCCAGTGTAGAATTGCAATGTAGGTTTGTGCATGACTTTTTGCTTCAAGGTTTCCCATACCGAAGAAAACAAAACAAGTATTCAAAAACGAGTGTGCGTATATAGGAGTGTGTTATCCGCGAATTTGCAGGCAATTTAGTAGGATTTGCACGTGTATGTGCACTTCAGGTTCGAGTGAATTAATTATAGCCAACGCCAATTTTAGTTTGCCTTGTTGCCACGATCAAGGAAAAGGTGTATATTAATGACCATTATAATTAAATCAGGTCTTTATATCTTGTGCCTTAGTTGATTTTGCCTTGTTTCCCCAATTAAGAAAGTACTTTCGGTAACTGTATTAGGTATTTCTGGTGTCAAAATTGAGTTTGCTTATTTGCCCCGATCAAGAAGATAAATATACATAAGCAGGTCTTAAGTATTTAAATTTATAGTAACAGTTAGATGATAACTTTGTCTTTGATTTGTTATGTATGGACTATTGTTTTTATTCCAGCTGTTTTATATTTTGATTTTACACTGTTGTATTTATAAAAATGTCCTATCATAAATGTACTGTAAATATAATTTTATTAGTTAGTTAAATTCAATCCGTGTGCTTATTTTCAGTCACAACAGTTTTTGGCGACGAGGATGGAATAGAACGACCCACTGTGATTTGTTGAAATAGCTGAACACGTAGTAAGATGATTAAGTATCTTATCAGAGTCACTTAACCTTGTCGATTCGCTTTTAGTGCCATTAATCCTACTGGAACTTGTATGTTTTCCCCCTACTTTCTGTACTTTATGGCTAGAACTGTCAGTCATTTTAAAAAGGCTTAAAGAGACTTAACTGGAAGTCCAATGCATATCAATATTTTAGTATCTTAACCCTAGAACACTACCGTGTTTTGATATGCCTTTATTACTACCGATACGTAAATTTTACGTAGTATGTTTATTTTTGTAAAGGTTTATTTTCATGCCTGTGTATTGTGTTTGTGTATTTTCTTGCCTATGTGCTTACTTAAGGTGATGATGCGTGTGTTTAAGCGTGTTGTGCTTGTGTATAACGCGTGCATGACTTGTGTGATACATGGTGTTTTCCTAACCTTATCTTCATATCTACAATGCTATAGAAACTCATCCTTTCCAAAAAGCCTACAAATTGTTTACTGACTCCAAGACTTTTATTTTCCAAAAAACAACTTAAAATAGGTTATTACTACACACGCTTATACGTAAAATATACGTATTTTGTGTATCAAGCAATACTACAGCTACGTAAAATTGACGCACGGCCTAAATAAAAATCAATATTGAGATAAGAAAAAGAACTACACACACCCTTACACTTCGGAGGACGAACGACCATTGATCAGTAGAAGCACTGCCCAAAGCTTAAACCGGATGGTTGGTGGGGAGAGTAGGTGTGATTATTAACATGACGCATATACGTAAAACTTACGCACGGTAGTGTTCCAGGGTTAATAGCACGTTATCAATGAAATAATACGGCTTATTTTAAACTTGACTATCCACACATTAATATACTAAAAAGTCACCCTAAAATAAAAGTGTTATATTTCTGACTGTGAATCTTTATAACCCCCCCCCCCTTTTGATACCAACGTCCGAAATTTGGACGTTCACAAAATATCTTTTTCTTTTTTGAAGTGACTACTTCTTTTTGAGGGTTATGGATTTATGTTTTGCACGCTGAAAACTTTCGTTTCGCGTCACGGAACGTCATGCATTTTTGTTATCCACATGATTTCAAAGTAGAATGAAGATTACGGGTGAGGTGGTCACCCCTCCACCCCCCTAACCAGCCACTGTGTAAAGAAAGTAGACTTATACAAGGCACATCTTCATATTAGAGTTGTCAAAGATAGTAGTTCAATTCAAACCATTTTCACTCACAGTGAAACCATATCATATGAACCGATTTAGATTTGAAATAAAAACCGCACCTGCTGAACCTTTGTACAGACTTTCCAAATCCGGACCTATTTTTATTATATAATCGTGCACGGAAATACTCTTGAATAATTCACAGGAAATCTACGGGATTGTCAAAGACTTCGAGCAATATCTGAAAAAAGAAAGCGTTCATTTTTCACAGTGCATTTTATTGTCCTTAAGTACTGGTCGTCGGCTTATTCCTTTATCGGTGTCCACCCTTATATATTGAGTCACATGGATTGAGCTGAACCGCAGCCTTGTCATCCCTTACAGGCCTAGTGAGCTATTTCCCCTTTTTGTGAACGTTCCGGTTGTACATTTCCAGTTTCATAGACACTGCTAGCAAGTCTTTGGAAAACCTTCCGCGAATGATGATCACGGTCCGGGTAGCGTTGTGTGTATGGAGCAGCAGCAGCTGTGCAGTTCTGTAGACATTCACCTAAAACCATTAACATCGAAAAAAAACTTCCTCGTTGGTGCATGGCATGTTCTACAGACAATAATAGTCTACACGTCTTCACGGACACGGCACAAAACTAACTGAAAGAAATAAAATCTGATTTTCTTCTTTTATCATTTCTCCCAAACCTGTTCAAAAAGATTCAGTGGTTTTGAATATAAGCTTATCCATGCGGGTAGAAAGTAACTGAACGTACAAACACGACCGTGTTTATATTATTAAAAACATATCCTTTTAAACATAGGCCTTGCTATTTGGTTTGCTATCAAACAAACCTGTCACAAGTCACTAATAGATAAATTGTAATCAACGTTTAAATTGATAGGGATTTGCAGTTCTAGTATACTGTACCTCTCATTATACGGAGTGTCTTAAATGCAAGTGGTAGACACTTCTGAATACCACAAAGCAAAGGTAGAACACAACGGCGTACTAAATGCAAAAAACGTCGTGAAAATTAGTATTTTTGGCGCCATTTCTCAACCATCCAAGATAAAGCCTAACTTTAAATACAACACAGTTTTTAAAACAGCTATTGATAGGTGTAAGAAAATTCACACCTTGCTATGTGACTTTTTAGGTTTTACGAGTTTGAAATGTCCTAAATTTTAACTATTAAAAAAGTTTAAATGTGGTGAAACGTGAAAACTGAAACAAATTTTTAGAAAAAAACACTTTTTTGTTAACCTTGGATAGAGATTTGGATTTTCTAAAAACTTTTAGCGAGTTAGCATTAAAACATATCTGAAACCGTACACATTTGATATTTTGGAGCAATGTGTATACAAGAAATAAAATAAATTAAAACTTTTTAAAATTATTATTAACACGTTCACGACGTCAGCGTTTTCCGGACTTTTTTATTTGCCGTCGAATGTTTTAATAATTATGGCATAATTTCAATAAAAATACCTTAGAAAATAATCTAAATAGATGGAAGTTGACACTTTTTGACCAAATTAGGTTTTCAAGACTTACTGTATATGCATATGATTGCATAGGCTATATATTGCTTATATGCATATAATTAGCAAAATACAATAAATACAACAAATAATACAACAAAACCTAAAATAGAACCTGCCAACATTCTATTTACGTTATAAATCTCTCAATTATGGATACTGAGATTATATGTACCTGATACGTCTAGTTATGTTTTAACAATTGTAGGGTTCCATCATACTACATCATAAATAATGCTTTCACTAAGAAAGTTATGACCTTCTATTTTGAAAATTGCGTGTGAATCCGCGGGTAATTGCTAGTTTTGAATAAAAAAATAAATGACCAATAAATTAAAATAAGTAATAAAAAATAAACATTTTTGTTCATTTTTAATAAAACATTGAGAGGACCAACCACTTCTCAAGTGTGTTTTTTTTTCAGGAAGTTACTGACATCGGTAGATGATTAAAAAAAATATATGCCAGTATATTTCAAGTTATATTGAGTAATCTACTGTATATATAAATTAATGTTTGCCTGTATGTCCTTTGTAGTCTCAGAAATTATTTGACCGATCATTAATAACATTTGCATGTACATGTATTTTTCCACGTAGAAGGTTTATATGCTATGCCCATTGATAAAACTCACCACCATGCGGCGCTGCAAAATATAAAAGTTATCAAAACGCCTGCATATTATAAACTGCAACTACGTGACAGTTACGTATATTAAATAGCCAAACACTATTTGAAGGCACTAAGTTTTGATGCATATTTGTTTTTAAAATAAATTTCTGGTTGAACTTAAAGCTTGAGTGTTAGATCACTTTATAATAAAGTACATATATGTGTGTACGTGGCAACAAGACTAACTCAACAACTGGATTGAAAATACAATTCACTTAAACCAGAAGTGCTGATACAAAGGCAAAGCTTAAGAACAGCGTGTGAAGCCGCAGGAAATGGCTAGTACTATTATATAAAGCATAATGATTTCTGAGGTTCGTGTTAATTCTTGTGTTACAACTATGATGTACGTTAACATGACACATAAAAAGAGGTTTTTGACATATAAAAGACTTGTTAAAACAATTACAAATGAGTTTTGTTGGTTTGCATTACTATCTGAGCAGTTTTAGATTGTTACTTAAATAAAACACAAACAAATTTTTTTTGGAAATATAAATTAAAAATCTCTTTCCTTATTGTTTTGCATAACTGTCAACAGAGCCATATCTACCTTTGGTAGTGCCTCATTAATTGCGTGTATTTTGGTAAAAGCTTTCTATTCATGCTCTAGTGAAAATAGAAAAAAATAAGCAACAGTATTGTATTATTACAAAATACTACAATATTGAGTTACATTTTTAAATCAACATCGATCACTCAAACATTACCATTTTAGTTTTATAAAATAATTACATTGGATGTAGTCTTGGTGCGCTTTACGACATGATTCAGGGTTCTCTACCAGGTAGCGGCAGATCCACAGCGGGTGACCTTCAAAGCCAGAGCCCACGTATTTCCTCAGCTGCGTCTCAAAACCACCATCGACCAACACAAAGTCTGTTTCTGTCATAACTAATCTGCAACAAATGTTACGAGTCAATCTTTGATTAAATAAACCAAAGGAAATAACCAATGCACATTTCACTGTAAAACAGTTGTAGGCTATTGTTTAGGCTTTTCGCACGGAACACAAGACTCAAGATTACAGATGTCCGGCCGCCGGCAGAAAGAGGGGCGTCTTTTTCAAGAACATCGGGCTATCCCTTAGAGCACATCCCTTCTGTATTTTCCGTGACCCAAGAGGCAAGAACTGTAATATTTACTGATTTATTCAGTCGTCTCGTTGTTATATTCAAATAAAAGATGTTCCGGCAGTTCAGCTCTTTTAAATCACTCACAGAATGACAGCGCGTAGGTGAGGTCAATGTTTCGTAGATGGGTAGTACAGCCTCGGCCGCAATACTTAAAAATCTTAAAATAAAGCAAACCTTTATTTGTATTTTCATATATATAAACAAAATAAAAAACAAATCATGTGATTTTAATTACATATTTTATTGGAACATAAACCCTTTCAAGTCATGCAATCTTTAATCCACTTCGATTTAATTAATTTGTTATTGTGCTAATTGATTGATTTTCATTGACGGTTTTAAATTCTGATTAGATTAAATTAAATTTCAAGATTTCTTGATACTTCAACCACAACTATCCATATTGAATGCCCCAGTTTTAAAGGTTTTAGATGAATTACTTAATGTCTTCTTTCATATGATAATATATAACTTCTTGTGTGATAAGGTTATTTTCCTTAATCTCCAACTTTGCATACACGTTTGACAGCAGCTTCTGATTCGCCATTGCTTTGTGGGCATTTAGAACTTGTTGTAGAGTGTTTAAAACCATAATTTCCAGAAAATAGTGTACAATTAGAATACTCGAGCACCTGGATTTGTGAACCAGAATCAGATTAGTATATCATGATAGCAAAAGAACATTTTGCATTTAAGTATACTAGTCTTTACTGATGTTAGTGATTTTAATTATGCCATTTCAAAATATCTTGAATAATAATCTGAACTGTAAGTAACCACATTTCACATGTTTTAAAGCATCCCTGGCAAGAACATTTCATAATATCTTTGGAAATTGTGAGGGAATCAGGGGCTTTCACGTTATTTTTAAATTGAAATTGCAGGTCTTCCAGATAAGATAGAGAACTGAAATTTGTGTCTTTTTAAAACTAATGACATTTAATATGATTTCATTTCGTATGAAATATATTTAAAAATACACAAGTTTTGATTCTCTATTTTGTCTAGAAGAGCTGCAATTTAAATTTTAAAATGACAAAAAATTTCACGGTTTTTAATTTTAAACAGTTTTTTGGAAACCAATTGAAATATACTGTAGATCTGAAATTTGGTATACTTTGAAGTCTAACATTAATGCACCTATGTATATGTACAGAATTTCATATTCGAACAATTACTTCGTCTTTTTAGCTTCAAAAGTATGTATGATATACATAATATGAAATAGCAATTTCAAACGTTGTGAACATTTTGTTTGTATTTTGACTGACTTTTTTGACTTGTATTTTCACTTTTAAGTAGATAGGTACTATTTTTTATACGGTATGTACTAGAATAAACCAAAGATTTTTCATTATAGCCACAGTTTCATACTGAATAAGAAAATATACATGCTTTAATATGTTATATTTTGCCTTATTTTTATTACTTCTTTGAATTTTAAGAAGAAAGCTTCAAACATTTATAATATGACGGAATTCTATACAGTGAAATTATGAGAGGAAAAGGCTCTCAAGCCAAAAGACAGCTTTAGCTTGAGTACAAATATTTTCACATTTTGCAGATTTCCCAATTCTTTATGCTTTTATGTCCCCAAACTAAACTGAATTTTAGTAGAACGTTAAAATTAGTAGCCTACTTATTTAATGGAAATTAATATTATTGGTTACATACTATTTTAATTTAAACTTTATTTATGAATGAACTGCTTAAATATTTACTAGGGACAGTCCTGCCACTACACAACTAAATTTTTAAAACATTTAACCGTATTTAATAAGATGTTACACAAAAGCTTATAACACCATAATAATATGTATTTGCATCGTTCTCTTAAGAAATAATGTATTATACACGTACAATGTTATAATAGTACTTATGTATTTTTACTATATTTTTAAAGTACGTTTAAAAGACAGTCATAAATGGCCAACCAACTAGGGAAATCTTTAACGAGTGATTTTATAATTGTTCATTGATCATAAGTATGTTTACTGAGCTAAACTTCAAATGTAAAACATATGTTGTACCGGAAAATAAAAAAAAACCTTAATATTTTCCATTAAAGAGTTGAATTAGCTAGTTGTCAGTTAATCGCTAACTCATCATATGACTAGTCTGCCACGACTGAGTTAGTTTAATTGCTGTACAGAGAAAGGCATAAACAAAATGTGATAATAACAAGTAAACTAATTTTGTTTCATACCAGGTTATTGGTCTTTACCACGTCAAATGTCACTGCCTCTCACACAGCACTGAGCACACTACTGTGCGCGACTGTGCGGCGGTGTTGAAGGTCAAAAAACAACAACACGGACCACGAATGTTAAGTAAACAGCGAACTGAGTTAGTTCTAGTGATGCGAGAATCGAATACTTAAAAGAATCGAAGACTGTGTATTCAACAGTACCCTTGCGTTCGAATATGTATTCGAATACTTTTTCTAACAGACAAGTCTAAACTTGTCTTACTTTCTTCCCTCCCGTAATTCATTGTTTCTTTGTTATTTGGAATTGCCCTACCAAAAAGGTGGGGAAATCCTTTGCCTTGCTGTGCGTCCTGCAAACATGTCATATCCATGATTTATGAACTAAAACAATATGTGTGCTACTTGACTCCCGTCTAAAATATTCTTTTCTACTGCAGGTAATGTCGTCACCAATGATCGTAGAAATATATTGAAGTCAAAAACCTGAATAATATTTTGTTTTTACACAACATAAAATAAACATTAATTTTTGTCTTTATTGTTTACAAATGTATTTATCAATTGAAACTTTGTACAATTACACATTTTGTCAAGTTTGAAAATTTTAATTGTTAATTCCAAATTACGAATCTCCCCTTAAATATTCTTTTTATAGTTTTGTACACACATATATATATATATATATATATATATATATATATATATATATATATATATATATATAATATACATATAAAAGCCTCCAATGAATATATGTATATGAATACAAATACAGCTATTGAAGATTTTATTTGAATATTATTAGTCCAAACGATTGAATACTGTAGGTTTGAATTCGATTCTTCTTCGAATATGTGAACACCCAGGCTGTATTCGAATAGACTACTATTCGATTCTCCCGTTACTAGTTAGTTCAACAAGTGATGGGCTTAATCAGTACGAACCTGTAACCGTTACTTCTGATACCGTTACTCGGCGATATTGAGTACAAATACTGGATACTTGATATCGGTATTTCCGTACTGGTAACGTTTTAAATACTGGATACTTGAAATCAGTTTCGAACACACACTTTGATGTAATTAATACTATTCAAAGTACAACGCAATTATGTAAATTATGCATAAACATAATTTATTATTATTTAAAAGTTTATATTTTTTGAGATGTAATTAATGAATTGTACGATAAATTGAACTTCTGCTTCTTTGAATAGAGTAAAATGGATTGTTACACTATGTATTCTTTAAGGTTATGAACATAAAACTCTATTTTATAAGCAATTAAAATTTCTTTTGTGCAATTTTTCGTTCATTAACACAGTTTTGTATTACCAAAAATTAAATAAACTCTCATATTAATTAAAAGCATAACATATAATCTGCTTACACAATTAAACACTTTTAACTCAATGTATTATATAAACTGTTTAGTTGTCTTTGAAAAAATATATCTATTACTCAATAACTAATTCAAGAATATCAAACTGACACCGAGGTTAAAAAGTGATTTAGATTGTGAAGTAGCAACATTTTGCAGTTGGAGCGTTTTATCACGGTATTTATTTTGTACTTTTCAGCCTCAAATCAGTACTTCAGTATTCGGTATCAGTGAGGACCAGTAAAGTAATCAGTACGAGAAAATATCTGTATCTTGTAATTTATTATATGGAGTACTAGATACAAAGAGTATCTGTTATCAGTATTTTTGGTTCTCAATAACCGTTACATATACTGGAGAAAAGCTTCCGGGGTTGAGCCAACCCCCCTTGAGCCGGGGAAGTTGTTTGAATGAAAACATGGCTGAACAATTGTTCAAGCGAGTACCTCTAAGGACTGCAAAGTCAATTATGAAAAAAGTAGTGGGTGTAGTTTTAAAAAATGCATAGGATACCAACTATTTAGTCATTTAATTACCAATTCCAACGGTACCTTTTTTGAAGAAATCCGTCACCACATAAGTGACAAATAAACACATAATCATTATTATAATGGTGTGTATAAATTATCAGCCATTAAAGGTATGTTTATTTGCCATACTTGTATTACCTTATACAGAGTATTCAGTAAAAGTGTTCCAATACTTTGGGGTATTGTTCTACACATAAAAATGACCAAAAATGATCATATGAAGGTATGTCTTAAAACCTTGAGTTTTCCGGCTATCTGTCTGTATGAGTTAAAAATTATATCTTTTGAACCAGTTCAAAAAAACTTATGAAACTTGAGAACTGTATTAACCTTTTGTTGACCTTTTTTAAAATAAAATATTAACAAAATCCTTTTACACGTCTCAAAATGGCGTCTGTTTAAAATTGTTAAAGTCAAATAACAAAAAACCCGGTATAGTTATAAAAAAACTTTAAAGATACGCCTGCACAAGCCGGGAGAAAGAAACAACTGAAACATCTCAACTGGGACATGTTTGCTATAAAGACAAAATCTTACTCAGTTGTTCCCGGCTTATGCAAGCATACCTATAAAGTGTCCGTGTTCGCTTATGTGGTGACGGATTTCTTCAAAAAAGGTACCGTTGGAATTGGTAATAAAATGACTAAATAGTTGGTATCCTATGCATTTTTTAAAACTACACCCACTACTTTTTTCATAATTGACTTTGCAGTCCTTAGAGGTACTCGCTTGAACAATTGTTCAGCCATGTTTTCATTCAAACAACTTCATACACTTACAATCTTGTCTTTTCGAGGCTTTAATGCTTGTGAAGCTTGGATGTAATTGAGGTTGACTTCTATTGTGGGCGTACTATCTGCATGAACACCTCAGGGTGCACTTTACAGGACTGATCAGCATTCAGCAGGCTCAGAGTAAAACAGTGAGGGTGGAGGGGCCCCTCCAGCCAACTACAGGCAACCTGTGTTCTCGATCCTTATTCTTCTGGATTACATTTATTACCTAGCCGATCTATTAAAATGTACCACTGTGTTTTCAGCAGATAATCTGAGTTAAACACCTTCCAGTAGTTCATTACAAAATAAATTCAGTTAATTATATTTTCAAGCTAGAGGTTGCAACGATGCAGCCTAATTACATTCATTAAAACCTTGGATTTTTACAATTTTACAATGACCTGTGCTCCCGGAAGTTGATCAGGTTTTTAATTTTTGTTTAATTACTCATTCTTGGTTGAAAAGTGGTGGGGTTCTTCATACCCTAACACATGAGGCAAGTCAGTGCATTCCCGAAACACAAGCACAATCATGGGCGCACACCTGGGAACTGCCTGATCTACTTCTTGTCTTCTAACAAATTCCGATCAGACTGAGGTGAACTGACGGATTTCTTTTCTGTCATTTATCACCCCCTCAGTTCGTTTCAGTCTACCCTCAGCTATCGGGAAAATCTTCTCCCAAAAATCTAACTTCTACTATACTTTTCTACAACTGATTTATTCTCTCTTTCCAAGCCAAGGTGGAACAGCATATGCCGAGGGCTGCGTGGTCAAGCGAGAGAGCTTGATCTCAAATATAGCCCTTGAATTCCCTAAACTCGTTGGTGCTGCCAGGAAAAGAATGGCGTGGTTTCGAAAAAGATGTAGATATTCTCAAAACGAAGCCAGGGATCTGTCCTTCAAACCAATCGTGGAAGAGCAAAATATAGAGAGGGCAAGCCAAAAAGACTTCACTCTGATGGCTCAACCCCGGAAGCTCAAGAAATAAAGGACAAAGGGTATTTATTATGAAAGGAGCAATCTGCACCTCCCCACAAACCGTCGTACAAACAAATAACCGAGGGCATAAGGCTGGGAATACTACACTCCGAATTTCCGGAAAACCTACTCACATCTTAACAAATGGAAACAATAGAGAACTTTATTTTGGAAGCGATCATGGAGAGGAGGAGAATCAAATTCTCTAAGCTTCTATGGTATAAAAAGGAGACAAGGGATTCTGATTTTCATCTGTAAAACCAGGAAACTGTGGAATGGATTAAGGGCAAGAAAAACCTTGGTAGGGAGCCAGTCTGAGGATTGTGCCAGAGGGAGAAATTTCTTGTACAAGAATCGCGACTGACTACTTCCCAAAACGACTCTGCCGAAAAGATAATGAAGTTCTTAAAGGCAAAAAACAAAGAGCTAACGGTTGGGGAATGGAACATACGTGCGTGAGTAAAAAGGGTAAGTCAGTGCTGTGACTCTGGTTATCGACTGTGCCACAGCAAACAAGCATGAAAAAGAGGGTCTTTGGACCAACTAGTTTGGGAAAATTCAGCTAAAACTGAAAATCAGTGGAACACTAAGACCCCAAAAAGGTTTTTGAAACCTCAGGAAAGTCTAAGACCCTTGCCAAAGAACAGACCAACGCGGAAGATATGCAAGTGGAAGAGACCACAAATGTATCAGGCGATTCTGTAAATACCCTACCTGAGAAAGTCTACTACAAAAGACAGTGAAGTGCAAAATGGTACACTAACATGCTTCCTTTTCCTTAAGAAGGGACCTACCCTGAAAGGACCATCGGTTTCTGCCAGGGGGAGGAAAGGAGGCACTGTTCCCAAATCATCCAAAAAGATGGATAGGGGTGGACCACTTTGGGGAGGTGGTGAAAAGGTGTAAGTATAACGCCTCATACAGGTAAACCTCCACCATGCTAAGAGCGCAACTAACATCTTGGGAAGGAGGTTTCTCACAACAGACCTGGATATCGCCCTAATCCAGGAACCTTGGATCAATAAAGGTTACATCAGGGGCCTAACGACTCAGATAGGTAATCTTATATATGATCGATGAAATTAAAACCCAAGAGCGTGTGTTTTACTTTCAAACCATATCATTGGTTTTCCTGTTATTCTAATTACAAAAGACCTACTGGTAGTTGCAGTGAAAGTAGTCTCATAACAAGGAGAAAAGAGGTAATTTTTGCCTTGGCATATGTTCCTAATCTTTCAACACACTAGTTTCCTGTAGAAATACAAAAGCTACTGCAGTACTGCGGAGAAAGAGTCAGAGAGATTTTGTTTTGTTCTGTTAGTCCTAATAGGACTTTAGTGCTGCTTCCAGAGTAACGGGATATTCTGGATGGATAAGGGTTGGGGTAGGGGCAGACTCTAGGCAAGATCAATGAAGAACGGTTTGGGTATTAATTTCGGTCATGTGTTCTGGGAAGCAGGGGCTAGCTCTGTACCAGCCTCTCTAGTCTAAGTGGACAGGGCTGGCACGCCTTTAAGTCAAGGCTACTAAGTTCCTTTATACTTAGGAAGCCCCACATCTCCAACAGTCATCCCCCGCAGTAGATTAGACCTAACTATTTAACTTTCTGTATTCAGTGTAGGTTTAACTGGAAGGTATAAACCAGCTAAAAGCGAAGGATGTGTGTTGTTGCCTCGGTAGTCTGCCGGTTTGTACGTTCAAAGAGTAATTATCATTTGTCAATGTGGGTTAGAATTATGTTGTAGATTTTGGAGGTTGATGGTCTTAAGCGAGAATAACTATAAAACATCAGGTATATAGATATATTTAAAAATAGATTCAGTATAACCTATGTACAGAACATGAAAACAGTAAATATTTGTGCACTTGGCACCTTTCTCTAATTTAGATTAAAAATTCTCTTCTGTCCATTTTCTATTCACTTATTTTTGATTGTGAATTTTCTGATCTCCTCTCTAAAGCTACTGATGTCATCAACTGTAGTTCTACAACAACCTCCGATATACTTCACTCCCAGTTCTAACCAATCTCTGCAGTATTCTTGCAAGGTTTTCTCATTCTCTGTCAGTTCCCACCTGTACAGTTCAATAAAAATAAATTACAATACACAAATAAAACAATGTTTTATCGTATGGATTAAAATAAATTGTAACATTGCTATAAAGAGGTTATAAAAAAAGGTTTGGTTTGATGTCTAAAATCTAATATTAGATGGGTAACACAATAATATATAAATACATTTGTAAAAAAACTGAATATACTCAAAATAATAAGATTGCAAAATGTGATAACTTAACACATGTACTACCCCAACACACAACATAATAAAAACCTACAACATAATCTTTTGGAGACTTAGCGTGAGCTAGATGTGTGCCAAAATCATACCAGACACGGTACCATTGCAGTGAGTTCACAATAGCCGTGGAGTGGTTCCAGTTAACAGTTCTGTTGCAAACATATTTTTTTGTCACATTTCGTTGCGTTGCATAAATTGCATTTCTTTAATTGCAACATGGGTTATTCTTTAAAGGGGCAGCCTATTACCATGCACTTCAGTCTCAAGAGCCTTTTGTTCATCCCTGAAGTATAACATGAGGCCAACCAGTTGACAATTTCAGCAGTTCAACAAACTAACGAAAACAGCTCCAGGGGAAATTCACTCCTCTTCCAGATTACCATTAGTGTGTAGGGTTCTCTTGCTATTTCAGGAAAATCAAAGATTAGGTGTTCAGCAGTTTCCTCCTGCTCGTTACACAATCTACAGAATGGATTCTCCCGGAAAATGAATCTGTGAAGATTCTTCCTCAGGTGACCATGACTCATGATTAGACCTACAACCTGAGAAGACTCTGATCTACTTAAGGAGATATGACCAGATACAACCCTGGGGAAAGGCGACATCAGACCCGGATGAAATTTCCGAGAGCCCCAAAGCATTCACACCTAGAAATACCACAGAACATTTGAGCCCCTTCATGTTGGACGCTGAGCCCAAGTTGGTAAGGGCATCAGCTCTTTTGTTTCCAGAGACCCCCTCATGACAAGGAACTCAACAAACAGTCACATTGTTGATTATTCCAAGGGAAGAAATGACTTGATAACAATACCAGACAAGTTTGGTGTTGGACATACAAGAGTGTAACACCTTCAATGCTGCCTGGCTATCTGTGAAAATGCTAATCAACATACTCCTTTTCTGCAGATGAATATTCTCACAAGCACATTCTGTAATGCGGCATCATGGTTTAGAGTCACACTAATAAGTGGTTAAAATTCTAACAATGAAACAAATATTTTTATTGCATAGTTTATTTAGTTTAGTTTGGGTTCAATATTACAAACTACATTAAATATGGTATATTAAATTAAAAGTATTAATGTACTAGCTGTTACCCGCGGCTTCGCACACAATCTTTAGAACTTTATATTACTTAGTAAAAGCAATTATGATAATATGATGGGTGTCCTATAAAAATTTTAAAATGTAAGTAGTCATACATCAGGTAGATATTATTTAAGTTCATGGTAAATATTATCAGAGTTTACCTTAATTATTATATCATGTTTGGCATGTGTAGGAGCATTTCTGGTTCTAATTAATTATATACATAACGTCACAGCTGAATCTGCCTTGTCATCCCGATCAAGAAAACACAAGTCTCGGATCACACAGGTCTCGGAAACTTACTTCGGTCAAAAAGCGTATATTTCCAGTCCTTGTCATATATTTCAGGTCTATGATATTTCCAGTACCATAGTAGAGTTTGCCTTGTTATTCTGACGAAGAAAAAATATATATAGTTACGTAGGACCAAGATGCCTACTTCGGTTAAAAAGTGCCTACTTAAGACAGTTTAATTCACTTAAATACTATGTCACAGTTTAGCTTGCCATACTGCCTCGATCGAAATATTACATACGTTTGATTGTCTAGTTCTCGGAAATCTATTTTGGACAAAATTGTGTTGACATAGTTGAGTTTGCTTTGTCCTGATGAAGAAAATACACACATAAGTAGGACTGAAAAGCCTATTACGACCTAGGGGGAAGTCCTACCTACTTCTTCTGTACTTTCGGTATAAGGGAGAAATTCTTATAAGGTTATGCAACATTCCAAAATAATCGTTATTAAAGTTTTGCGTTACACTTGTTTTTTGGACTGTAGCCAGGGAAAGAATGAACTGTTGAGGCATGTTAGTATTCATTTCTCTGTTTTTCCATAAGCCATTGTTAAAATTTAGTATCATAATGTCAAGGAAGCCCACCAGTTTAAAATAACTTATGTGAAAAAATTCATAACTTTGATCATTAAAAACATAATTATAATTTCAGACAGTCACGGACGTGACTTGTCTTATAAAGTACAGCGAAGAACTATAAGCTGTGTGACAGCTACTGTTAGACCTGGTGCGATGCTGAGTGGTGTCGTTCATGACATGAATGAACAAATCAAGGGCCTTACTAAGTGTGATGCAGCTGTATTGATTGGTGGAACGAACGATTTTGAGAAGAGGAGTGAAAACCTGATCTTACATGATATTCAACAACAAATTCAAACCACTCTTCACACTAATTTGATCCTAGCTACATTGCCCCTACGACATGACAAGCCAGAACTTGATGAAAGATTAAGTTATCTTAACAGTGAAATTGAGCACTTAGCCGAATCTGAAGACCATGTCTTTATATTACCACTTCATCTGTTGCCTAGACATCTATACACATCTCATGGACTGCACTTCAATAACAAGGGGAAGGAAAAGATAAGCCTAATGATCAAAGAAATATTTCAAAATATTAAACATAATATTTCAAATCAACATCGTGATGTAATCAGGTCACAGGTTGCCTATTCCAACATCGTCTCCAGTTCTCCAAAGAGTCAATCAACTGGGAAAAATGTTCAAGAAGATTCAACTGATCTGAACTTAAAAAAGCTTGAAGACGGAATCAGTATAGCGGAGGTGGACATGAGTGATGTCATAAACCGGTCTTCAACCTACAATATACAGATCATTGAGCAGAACCAATCTCAAATTGTATCAAAGGGACCTTTTTTAGTGCAATAAGTAAGCCTGTAAACCATTTAAAAATACTGCAACTTAATATTCAAAGTATTAGAAATAAGTTATTAGAATTAGAGCAATTTTGTAGTGAAGAAAAAATTGATATTATTTGTGTATCTGAACACTGGTTGACTACAGACGAAGTAAACCTGTATGTTCCTCATGGTTATTTGCCTGCTAGTTTTTATTGTAGAAAAATTAGAAAAAATGGTGGAGCAGGAATTTTTGTTAAACAGGTTATAAATTATAAAGTAATAAATTTAGAACGTTTTAGCATAGAAATGGATTTTGAAATATGTTGCTTAAAATTAATTGAACAAAATATGTATATTGTTAGTTTGTATAGATCTCCACAAGGGAATATTGATTCATTTTTTCATAACTTTGAACAGGCTATAAAAGAATTATTGATTAAAAATGCCATGGTTGCCATTTGTGGTGATTTTAATATAGAAATGACTGCATTACAGAGTCAAAACTCAATATATTTTTCAAACTTACTTAAGTCACTAAATTTGAATTGCACAGTTAAAACTCCCACCCATATTAATTCTTGTATAGATAACATTTTGGTTAATTTTACTGATAATTTATATTATATTAGCTCTTTAGAGGGACATTTTGCTGACCATATTTCTCATGTAATGCAGGTATACCGAGATCATAGGGATGAACCTAGTAAAAATTATAATAGTGGTTGCAATAAAATTTTAATCAGAAAGCAAACAGAAAATCAAATAAACTTATTCATAAATTTGTTAAAGTATGAAAAGTGGGAAATGATCAACAGATTTAATTCTGGTATGATAACAGTTGATGTTTTATTTGACAATTTCTTTAAGCATTTTGTCAATCTTTGGCATTACTGTTCCTCTCTAGTTAGCAAATCTAATAAATGTTGAGTTAAAAAAAAAGAAAGTACAATGGTATAATCAGGACTTAGCTAAGGAAAAAGATTACATGTTGAGCTTGTACAATGTATATAAGAATTTAAGAGATAGTAGGTCAGAACATGCTCTATTGGCTTATAATAATGAATGAAATGAATGAAAATGAAATATGCCTTTATTCAAGAGGCGGAGTTAGGGCAATTTAGCCCTCTCTACCACTCAACCTCACATAATATACAGATATATATATACATATTTACATTTAATGACCTTAAAACTATAACAAATTCCATTTTAAATTTAAATTTAACCAAAATATATACTACTATGTAATAATTAAAAATCAAATTTATCAGCTGAATATGTAGAAAATTTTCAAACAAAGATAAATTAAAACTTAAATTAACAATTTACTTTTTAAATAATTTCTTGTTATTGCTACATTCATTCTCTCAAACACACAGCCTGACCACAAGCACGCCACGAGCACCGCCATCCGCCACCCCTACAGACCGCCCAGCAACAAGTCCCTGACCCCCGCCCCAAAACGAGCCCGACCTTCTATAATACGGATATCATCAGGAAGAGAGTTCCAGAGGCGACATGCCTGAACAGTGAACGACCTACTGAAGAAGTTCGATCGATGAACAGGAATTGAGAGTAACGTGGATCCCCTTCTCGTAGGTCGCTCACTTATATCGGAAATAAATTTGAAATTTTCGGACAGGTAAACAGGTGACTTGTTTCTGATAACTGAATGTAGAGTTGAAAGAATGTGAAGTTGGCAAAGTTGTTGAAGTTTCAGGAGTGATAGCTGTTTGAAAAATGGAGTCACATGCTCATAACGTCTGAGATTGAAAATAAATCTGATACAATAGTTTTGAGCACGTTGAAGCCTGTCCGAAAGCTCAACAGTCATGTCACTGATCACAGCGTCACAGTAGTTGAAGTGTGGCAGTATGAGAGTTTTAACCAGCATAACCTTGACACTGAATGGTAGATATAAAGCAAAACGCTTTAAACTGTGAATGCCAGCAAATACTCTATTACACGTTATCGTAACCTGGTCATTCCACTTAAGACTTGAGCTCATAGTAAGACCAAGATTTTTTAATTTGTTTTGAAAATTTAGTACGTGGTTATTGAGTTCAAGTTTTGGTGCAACGTTGAAGTCCAAACGGTCGATCAATCTTGGGTTTCCCAATACCATTGCCTGCGTTTTGTCTTCATTTAATTTCAGCCCATGTTTATTTGCCCAACAAGCAATTGATTCAATGTCTTGATTGAGTAGAACCATAAATGTGCTCAATTCATCAGGCGAACAGTGTACGTAAATTTGTAAATCATCGGCATAAAGATGAAACTTAGAGTGCCTTATAATAGATGTGACGTCATTAATATAAATTGAGAACAATAGGGGTCCAAGAACAGAGCCCTGTGGAACACCCCGTGTTACGGCTTTCCATTCAGATATTTTTTCCCTTTCTTTGACACATTGCTGTCGCCCAGTAAGATACGATTTGACCCAGTTAACACACTCATCGGAGAAACCATACTTCTTCAATTTGATGAGGAGAAGGGGGTAATAAACACAGTCGAAGGCTTTGGAAAAGTCAAAAAGCAGTAAAATGGTGATTAGTCTCTTGTCCATTGCCAATCTGATATCATCGGTGATTTTAATTAGGGTTGTGGTGGTGCTGTGATTAGGCCTGAATCCAGACTGGTATTTAGATAAGATGAAATTTGTTGATGTACCACTCTTTCAAGGCATTTGGAGAGACAAGGGAGAATACTGATTGGACGTAGGTCAGAAGGGGATTGTGGATTAGACACTTTTCTCAACGGACGAACTAGAGCATGCTTCCAGGTTAAGGGAAAGACAGAGGAATTTAAAGAATAATTGAAAATGACTACTAAAACAGGAAGGGTGATTGGCAATGTATCTTTCATAATACCTATTTAGGTTGTAAAAGCAATTATAGGTCTGAGTTAAAGAGAGCAAAAAGGCAGGCCTGTGAGAGTTACATTGAGGCAGCCCCAAATAAATGTAGGGCCGCCTGGGAAATCATTAAACAGGAAAATTCTAGCGGCAACTCTCAAGCAGTAACACTTGATCCAAAACGAATCAATGATTTCTTTTTAAATTCAGTCCATCAACTTTTAAATGGTACTCCACCCACTAACACCTCATATTATGATCTGTTGGGCGATAGATCAGTTCCTTCTGAAACATGTTTTTGGCAAACAGTTGAGCCAAATGAAGTAGAAAAGATTACAGCAAAACTCTCAAACTCTAAAAGTATGGATTTTTATTGGATGTCAAATTACTTGGTCAAAAAAACTATTCCTTTCATTAAAGAACCACTAACATTCGTTTTTAATAAGTGTTTGGAGTTTGGATATTTTTCGGATTTACTAAAAATATCTAAAGTTATCCCCATTTATAAAAAGGGCGACAAACAATTACCTCAGAATTATCGTCCTGTATCTATTGTTCCTATATTTTCTAAAATATTGGAGTCTTTAATGCACAAGCAACTTTCATTTTATTTCAAAATATTTAATCTTTTTACTGAGTCACAATTTGGCTTTCGAAAGGGAAGGTCAACGACAACTGCTGTTATGAACATTGTAAATTATTCCCTTAATGCAATAGATAACTAAAAGTCTGTGGCTCTTTCATTGTTGGATTTAAGTAAATCATTTGATTGTGTCCCTTTTAGTATTATTTTGAATAAACTTCATTTTTATGGGTTGTCAAAACATTCATGTATGCTTATAAATTCTTACATGACTAATAGAAAGCAATATGTTTCAATTCAAGGTAAAAATTCACCTGTGGAGACAGTTACTATTGGAGTGCCACAAGGCTCAGTACTTGGCCCATTTTTCTTCAATATTTTGATTAATGATTTGCCAAAAAATGTATCTGTGGGTGCTGTTATTTATGCAGATGACACTTCTCTCTTCTCCTGTAATAAGAATCTCATCAATCTTCAAATGACCATGAAATCAGGGGAAGATGAAGCCTTGAATTGGTTCTCCTCAAATAGATTGCTTTGTAATCAAGATAAAACCCAGAATATTATATTAAGCTTATCAGCTCAAACTCAGGAGGTTCAATCAGTAAAGTTACTTGGCATGTACATTGATTCAAAATTAAATTGGTCTCAACACATTAAAAACCTGTGCTGTAGGATCTCTAGGGTTAGTTACCTGATTTGGAAATTGAGAGACATTGTTACTATAGAATATTTAAGAACAGCATATTTTGGTTTGTTTCAGTCCCATATTTCTTATGGTCTGATTCTTTGGGGTCATGCAACATCTGTGAGAGAAATCTTTTGTTGATTCAAAAGAGAGTTATAAGAACTATTTGTAGAGCAGGTCCTTTTGATCATTGCCGACCACTTTTTGTTCATTTGGGAATATTAACCGTTATCAATCTTTATATTTTTCAGGTATTAGTATACACAAAATCTAACTTACACTTATTCCTCACCAGGCAAGACATACATGTACATAATACAAGAAATAAGTTTAAGCTCAATATTCCTCAGCATAGATTAACTAAAATTGGTTCATCTCATAAGATAAATTGTGTAAACTTTTTTAACAAATTAGATGAGTCTGCGCAAGCAGTATCTCTTACTGTGTTTAAAAGTAAGCTAATGAATTGGCTGTTGAGTAATCCATTTTATACATTAGCTGAATTTCTCAACTGTGAAGTAGATTTAATGTTCTGTTGATTCTACATTGACTTGTCTTATGCAGAGCTCTTATATGATTATTGCATAGTTGTACTTTCGTATTTCATATTTTATAATTTTAAATTATGACGATGTATTTTATTACTGTGCTTTTATATTTTAGTATTTTAATTTATGACAATGCCTATTTCATGTATGCAAATGCGATCAATGGCAATAAATAATTTGATTTGATTAAGGTTAGTTTTACAGTATTTAACGCATTAAATGATTTTAATTCGTCACTGGCGCAATCTGGAGTAACATTTATATATTGATGTTTTATTTACTATCTGAATTACACTACCGATCAAGCACTGTTTACTTATTATTGATAAAATTTAAATATAACCAGATGTTTCAGAAAGTTTGTCGAACTATAGCTGTCAACAGCTGTTTAGTGCCAGTTTAATTTGAATTATGAAACGTAAAAACTACAATTTTGTCTGAGTCCCAAAATATTCCAGGTAACTTTTCATAACTTTTTCTTCACAAAAACCTTCCTTGGATATCAATGGACATTTTACAAAAAGAATTAACCGAATTGGTCCAGCCGTTATTGAGATTAGTGCTTACCAACACATTTCGCCATTCATTTTTATTTATAAGATGGTATGAAATCAAAAGTAAAGGAGGAAAATATTTTTTAAATGTGTATAACCACAGAATAAAATTATCAATATATAAAAGCTATAAAACATTTTTTCGGATTAAAAACTGCTATATGGAAGTAAATTCCCAATCCATAATAAAAAGTATTGGATGGAGAGGAAAAAAGGGTGGAATAAAAATATAGACTCTCTGGACTCGTAACATACAGAGTTAGGGTTATCTCATTGTTTTAGTACAAATACCTGCCCAGAATCTGTTACACATTCGTTTGCAACAGTCGCATAGTTGCAATAGCCCCAGTGAAAAACCTTTTACTTTTTCTTATCAACGGTTGCGTTGTCATAGCAGCTCCATTGGAACCTTAAATTTTTTGATGCAGCAGGATGCACTCCTTGCAACATTTGTGTTGTTGCTCCAGTGAAACCTGTAACTTTTTTGTTGTTACGGTTTCCTAATCGGTATAGTTACGGAGAGTCAAAACAAGGCAGTTCCTATTGCAACAACCTTTAGTTTGAACACAGAGTAAAAAAGAAAAGTGTGTAGACATTTATTATTTAAACACTGCTTTGAAATTCAACTTAATGATATAAAATGTGAACGAATTATGTGCAAGATATTTCGAGAAAGATTTCATCTGTAGAGGTTAAATGTTTATAATAAAAATCACTGTCTCACACAGAAAAAGGTTTAAATATTCCAATTCCTTCATCGATATTCTATTTTCAACATGATAACACAATATTTATATTGAGAGAGTTCCTTATAACTCTACTTACACCAACACTTACTCATATGTCTCAGTGTTGAATCTCTCATGGCTACTATTTGAGCGAACAAACAGAGGGATGTCCGGATTTGCCTCTTTGATCGAGCGCAGCAGAGGCACCGAGAACCGTGGATGCTGACAGTTAACCCCGATGGCGAGAATCTGATCAGCTGCCAACTTCCAACACCGCTGAGCAACATCTGACAATCTCTCTCCATGGCAGATTGTCTGTTCATTCTAGTTTGAACAATTACAAAACACAGACTTAAAAAATCAAATCAACCTTATGGTGTACAAAAATATGTAAGTACATTGAGAGTTCTCAAACTATATAAAAATAAAATATTCTTGAATAAAGCTCATTATTGACTGTGAATGATATAAAAGGATTAATGGATTGTCAAAGATATTATTTGATATCGATATCTAAGCAGCGTGTTTTTTAAATAAATACTTTTGTAAAAATCCACCAACACAACTTTGAGCAAAATGTCATTGTTACAACAATCAAATGTTTTTTAATTTGTTTATGCCTTCACTGATTGAGAATTCTGCTGATTGTGAAATACGCACTGTTATTAGTTTTCTCAGTGCTAAAGGTGTGAAAACCATGTAAGAGTTCAGTGATCACTGCCGATTTGGTGCACAAAGTGAACAAAAAAGTGAAAACAACACTATTTTGTGTGGATTCAATAAATTTAAAAACATACTTTGAGAAATAACAAATCCTGCGTTGCGCTGTTAAAAAATAAATGAGTTATGTAAAGGGACCGTTTTGCTGCATGGAATTTTTTTTAAAGGAGAGGATGATTCCCATTTTTAAGCCTTATTTTGCTCGACCTCATGAGCCACTGTATTGTGCAAGGATCTTATCAAACAGAGTAACGAAGAGAGTCAATACAGTGCAAGTGGATGGTACTTATAAAAGTGGCCACAGCCAGGATTTGAACCTGTGCTATCTTTAACTCAGACCCAAAGCAAGCGTGTCTTGCAACTGAAGAAGATCTTAGAGGTCAGCATCATGATGATCATAATGTCAAAACTAACATTTTGCAGTGGTTGTTAAATCATGTAACAAACTCCTTTGAAAATTGTGTACAACACTTGTTTGATATGTAAAGCGTTAATAATTTGGTGCCAATTACGATAAAAGTGTGTGCTTTCATGTCAGTTTACTCGTTTTTTAAATAACAAAATAGTACTTATTAATAAAAACACCTGGATTGAAAAAGTGTTGCAATCACATAAACTGAAGTGCTTACCACAGCCATTACATCTTGGAGGCATTAATGTAAATAGTATGTGATCTTAATTTTTCAGGTGGAAATTATGGCTTCTTCCGTTTGGAAGTCTACTTTAATTTTTTTCAGTACAGCATTGTTGTATTGGAGTGCCCCAATCATGATTACAAAATTTACCAGTGCATTAATCCCAGATGTCTTTTCAAGGTAATAAAAGTTCCAATTGAATGATTTCAAATCTTTGTATAAAACATACTGGAGTCTTTAAATGACACATGATTTCTGAATGGTCAGCAGGATGATGCCTGTTCTGATTTATGTGTGACATAATTAATTAAATAAAAACCTTTCATTTCTATGGGACAAGATGGCACTTTCTATTTCTTTAAAACTTAACTGATTTTATAACGTTTGGATTCACTTTTTTTATTATATTTTGCATCAAGCAACTTCTATCTGTTCTCAAATGTGATACATACATTACTGAATCAACAATCAAAATTGAGGTTTCACTATAAGCCAACAATAGTTGTGATTTCACATACGCAAAAGACCGAACCTACAAACTGTTTTTTAGTGATTGATGGTTCTCAAAACAAAAATTGATAAGTTCCACACACTCACAATCGTACATTGAAGTCACACCCTGATTGATTGATTTAACACAGAGTCAGCTGTCATACTAATTGAATTGGATATAAATAGAAAAAAATAATATGTCTGATCATAATACCAAACCTGGGCAGAGAAAGACAGGATTGCTTTGACACCAGGATGCTGTTTTAAGACTCGTATGAAAGCCTCTGCCTCCTTGAGGGCAGGAATGGTCCCGAAGATCAAGCAGTCAGAGCCTGCCTCTATCAGAGCCTCGACTCTTGGCCGATGCCACTCCTCCAACTCCTCGGTGGTCATGTGATCGGCATAACTTGCCGTCTGATACTCAGAACCGTCGTGCAGATATGCTCCATACGGACCAATCACTCCTACAACTGCCACAGGTTTGGTGTTTCCTATAATAAAATTACAAATTTACAGAATATTATCAGTTTAAATAAACTTTATGATAATTTAAAACTTAATTGTTATATATACAGAGTGAAAAAAAGTACGGACACACAATATCAACTTTTTAACAACCGCATCTACAAAAACCAAACTCAGTATTCATCTATGGTACAAAACTACAGTTTTCTGTTAGTGTCATAAGATTGCCCCTGCCCACAAAATACAACATTTTGGACCAAACTTAAAAATTATAAATGTAATGTCCTATTAAGTTACACATTGTTTGTGTTGGTCTTTATGAAGGAAAATGAACAGTGAAACTTAGGGGTTGCTACCTCGTCATTACAAATTGGTGGCTAATTCAAATTTTAAATGTTTTTATGCGGAAAACTAATTAATATTTATTGTTTAACACTGATCAAAACCCACATTAACACTCCTAGCAAGCAGTGACCTCCCTAATAAACAAGGGTCTCTGGTCTTATCAGCTGTTTGACTCAGGGGAAGTGTATTAGTTTGTTAATGATGTTTACAAAATTAAGAAGTAGTTATTTATTGAGTTATCTACTAATTGTATAGTATGGAACTCAGTGAACATGAACTTACAACGATTAATGATGCGTGATTATGAAAGTTGAATTAGATCTTATGGTGAGGTGAGAAACGTATTAGAAAGACCTATGCCATTGAAATCAGAAACAGAATAATTTTTTGTAATTTTCTTTACCAAATCGATAAAATCAGTTGAAAAACATATGTTAATATTACAATAATGTATAAAACATAGTATAATAAGATATAAAAAACATTGTAGATGTGGATAAACTAAACATTAAAATCCATCTCTGAGTTCAGAAGTTCATTTACAGAATAAAAGATTTAAGTAGTGAGCCATTTGGAAAGTTTTTTTTTTTAACTATAATACTGTCCATTCTTTGTGAATTTTCTTTAAGAGCTTGATTTGCACTTATTTTTGACTCTTACTATATTTAGTTAATCTATTTGTATGCAGAACTAAGTAATTGACATGTATTTTATGACGGTGTATATCATTACAGTTTGTAAAATATTTTAAATTCTCTTGTACATAAACTAAATTATGGAAAACGAAAATGCACAGAAGATTCAGTATATTAATATTAATAAAATATAACTTACAAAATTCTTACAACCCTCTTCTGCCATAGGAAAACCCTTTATGCACATATACTATTACCTCACAATATGTTTGCATACAACATATGAGAAAGGAAAAACTACAGTAAGCGATTTTAAATCATTACTAACACTGCCTTTTAGTTTTCGTAGTAAAAAATAAACTCTCAACAGCTTTGAAATTAAATTAATTGTGTGTTTATCCCATATAAACCTGTGCTCCAAAGTAACTCCTAAGAGATTTACCGGCTTCAAAATAGTCTTGCATTTCAATATTTCTTAGAGAGAAAAATATGGTTTCAGTTTTATTTCCATTAATTTTTAATATATTAGACTCAAACCACAAGGCGGCTGTACTGATTGTATTACTATCCTATTAGTGTTACTAAATACATTATCTATACAGTTGCCCTTTACTATTGTAGAGGTATCGTATCGTTCGCATACAATACAGTATTACAGTACAAATTGATTGGTGAGTCATTGACATTCAGAATAAATAAGAGGAGCCAAGACAGAGCCCTGTGAGACCCCAGCAAGAATTTCTTTTAAAGACAAATAATGATCACCAACACTGACCATATAATAGTATATCACATAAGTAAGTTCTGAAGAATTGTAAATTATCATTACATATTAACTAATATTGTAATTTATTCAATAAAATGTCAAAAGAGATACATGGAGCACTATATATAAATAACTAAATTCAAAGCTTAAAATTAACATTCTATAAATGTTTTAACATTTTTGATCTAAAATTGTTTGGAAATCTCAAAGGTTATATTTTATTTCTTTATTAATGATGTAATAATGCAGAAAACACATCCAGTGAATAAACAAAACCTATATTCAATATTGACATTGATAACACAACTTATGTTGTTATATATAAAAAAAATATTTGTTTTTTAATGAGATGCAGCACATTCACCCACCTATCTCTGCCAGACTTCTGATAACTAAGGTCTAGGTCATTTATACCAAAATTAGCAAAATGTGCATAAAGGCTTATCTCTATTAAGATGGTGCAATCTGATCTGACGGTTGCAGTTTTTCATAGAGGAGGAAAGATTTTCTTTTTCCCCATCTGTGAGTAGCTCAGAATTAGAAGCAAAGGTTATTGTACAAGCACTGTCAACAGCATCTCCTCATAAGTGTTGGCAGCAGTGTTTCCTCATAAGTGTTGTCAGCATGTGCTTAATACGATGAATGCAACTGTGAGCAGTACTCTTGACATTGAGTATGGCATGGGTTGTAGACACCTCTACTTCCTGGGTCTCATCCAGAACCTCACAAATTTGTCTTGCAATCTAGTGCTTGCCTCTTATATTTAAATGGATTCCATGGCGAGTTTATAAATGTCTGTCTGCTCTACTTGCCTGAACCCAAGAAAGATTGGGGAACTCTTGACTAATATTTTTAAATAAATTTTCCAATCTCTTTGTTAACACACAACCAAATTTTTAAGTCATCCTTAGTGGATAAGGCTAGTAAGGCTATTTTAGAACCGCTGTATTTACCCATTTTTCTAATTGTGATTGCACTTTGTGCTTCATTAAACCCACATGCAGTTGCAACTAGGCTACATCATCAAAACCAGTTTTCCATCATCAATGTTGTCAAAGTTCAAAATCTGTTCTGAAAACCTCCAGGCCTAACAAAACCAACAGCATCCAATGATTTAGAAAGTTTATTTAAGTCAAACGAAAAATAATAGTCATGGCTGTCCTTACATTAAGCAGTTTTTGTTTAGTTCCGTCACTTTCTTTTATTTAAAAGTGACTTCTTTCTTGTTGTTGAGCATACGTGACTTTTCCATAGGTTTTTCTCTCAGGTACGAGACTGTGGATGTATAATTGAGGTACAATCAGATTTAAGAATGAAAACTCACACACCATCAGACTTGTCAGATTTAGTCATTCTGAAGCACTTCAAAAAGGGTTTTTGAAGTTAAATTTGGTCCCAATAATGCCTTAATTACAGTGAAAAATAAAATTATTGTTATCCTAATGCTGCAGATTGATATATAATGTAATATAATCTAGTATCTGACTAAGTCAAATTTTGCAAGTTAATGATGATGAGGAGTATTAATGATAATACTGTAGCAATGTAAACCAGAACAATTGCCAGTATTGATCTGACGTTAATGCTAACTGGTTGGGAGAGCAACATACTCACTATCCAGAAAAATAAAATTTTGGTGTTGGACCCTTTTTATTGACGAAAACCTTACTTCCGAAATATTCCTGGAAATGTTGTAACAGCAAATTATTCTAGCTGTTTGATTAGCAACTTTAATTAAGTCTGCTTCCAATAATATCTCCACCTCTCTCTCGTGTCTGCTTCACCTCTGCACTACTGTCCGAGATGTCCAGATGTCCGTACTTATTTAGATAACACATATTCTAATCGCTGGACAGGAGCTTTTGAGTGGCCTGCAAGGTCACCTGATCTATCATCATTAAACCACTTTTTGTGGTGCCACATTAAAGACAATGCAGTGCATAAATGAGTTGATAAATTGAATTTTACAAGAAACTCAGAGTTCCCAACTTGGCTCTTCAGGATTTTACAACAGTTTAGCACATTGACAGACTGTTAACAGCGATCAGTTTGAGCGTCTGTTATGGAATACTAAGGTTAGATGTCGAAAGAACTTCGATTTTACAAACATTCCTATCTGTAAAACCTATTTGTTCAACTTTCATAATGAGCAAAAATTCATTCAAATGGCTTAAATGTCTTACCCTTATTTTTACAAACAATACACTTATAGCAAATATGGATTGCAATCATCCAACTTGTTAGTCAACCTAGACTCTAAACTATGCCTTTGTTTTAGGAAAATGCAACACAATTTTTACTGTCTTGTTGCCATATCAGTAGTTTGTTTACATTCTTGTTGGAAATAAATTATAGTATCTGTGGAATTTAATAAAATGGTGTAAACAAGTGTTGGGAAATACAGATATGATAGCTTCTTACTTGGAATAATCATGGAAGAAGTTAATAATTGTTTTTGATATTTTTAGTAAGTAACATGTGTTTGTTTATATTGAGCCAACATAAATAATTAATAATAGTACAATAGTTTAAACATCTGGTTGATACACCGTACAAACTATACATTTTCAAAGACTGGATAACATTTTGGACAATTTTTATATTTTAGAATTTTTAAATTAACTACTGTATATGATCTCTCCCTACAACAGAGAAAAATAGTGTTTAACTTAAGTTTTCAAAAAGTAAAATTTTTGTTAAAATCAATATGATTATAAAATCTATTTTACAACAAAAATACCTTTATGAAAAAATTATATATGACAATGTATAATTGAATATAGTTAAGTATGGTTAATAATTTCTATAAAATATACTTAGAAACCAAGAAAAATATCCAACCAAGATAATTTACTCAATTGATGAGTTAAAAGAAGTCTAAAATATTATTAACACAGCAATCTAAATACTCAAATTTGTATTTTTCTTTGTTTCAAATCATAAATATTTACAAAAGTTGTATAAATACACCATTTAATACAATTTAAGTGGATAATTTGTATTTTGGAATATCCAGAGAAAAAATTTTTCAGAAATTATTACAGTAACATACTGTGTAAGGTATTCATTCCCTTAACCCTCCAACAGCCCTTAATATTTTACTTAAACACCAAGCCGTTTTTTCCCAGTTTTGCAAGCTTTCTTTTTAAAATATAGTTATGTATATACATTTCAAATTGAAAGGTAGCCAAAGGTAAAAACATTTAGTCTAGTTTCAGAAAATGTATAGTTTTGTATGTCTTTGAGTAAATAAATTAGGTTTAGCGCAAAAACTGGAAGTTTTACAAGAAACATGGATTTCGTAATCAAAAACACATAAATTTGTAAAAATGTTTATAAATTGTTATTAATTGTGAATCTTACTATATTTGGTATCATTTTATTTACAATAAACTAGAGAACACTATAATAATAAATAGTGAGAAAAAAAAAATGTTTTTTTTTATATTTTTTATAGCTATTAGAAACCAAATATGATATAATACATTTCTGAAAAAAGTTATAATTATCTGATAAAAACAGTTATTCTAATAATGTTTTGGGGTTTAATAAAAATTTTGAATAACCTAAAGGTCATAAATTAAGTATAGTTATATATATATATATATATAGTAATATTTTGTTTTTGTTTTGGAGCGTGATGCAACACAACGTGGTTCTGTGTATCTAATTACATGTGTTAATTAATTGTATTTGATAAATTCACATCGCTATCTTTGTATTCATACCCTTCCATGAAAAGGTACAGTGAAAACTCCTCAAAAAGAGGGGTGAGTGGTGATATAATATTATAAATTATAAATACTACTGTAAATGTACCATATATTTTTATTAAATATAGAATTACTTTTTAGCAGTAAAAGCTCAGACATTTTCAGTGCGTTATAATGTTAAAACTACTTTTCTAAATAAATTAACTATTGTTAGTAAATTGATAATGATTTACTTGGAAACAGCACCAGGATTTGCAAAATTAGATATAAAAGCACTGGGTGATATCACTGTTATCCCTAAATATTAATGTCTACCTATATACTTATCTTGCTACTAATATCCTGACATCATTTACAGTGAGTAAAGAAATTAACATTTAAGAGCTGCAAGACTAAGATTTCTATCATTGGTGGAAAAATTAGCAAGCACACTATGAAAACTTTCTTTTGGGGTTCACTATTTAAAAGAAACTCATAAAAGAACATAATTAATTATATTCAGTAGAATGTTTATTGCACTGAAAATCTTTCTCCACCAGCAGAGATCATACCAGTTGTATGATCATGTGTTTTTCGAATATGTGTTCTTTCATGTTACTTATTAGTGGACCCTAAAAGGAATTATTCCAGATAAGCCTGCTGATTTTTCTATCCATTAAAATAATCCTGGGTTTTAGCCCTATTAACTCCAACCTCTTTCATTGTTGGTCCACTAAAAATAGATGATTCAGTAAAACTACTTTTACCCTTAGCCTTCTCCAACTCTACAGCATCTCTGGCAATCTTCACTCCTATTTTGATGAGTTCCAAAGCTTTTTCTCTGCCCAACCCCATGTGTTCCTGGAAGCCATCAATAGTTGCCTGATAAGTGGGAGTTAGCACCATCTCTGCCCCCACTAAAAGCAATAAAAATAATAGATAAAATATATACTCAGAGAACAGCAAAAACTGTATATATATATATATATATATATATATATATATATATATATATATATATATATATCGGGTGTTCAAAATTTCATGCACACTGAAGGGAAATTAATAAACACAGTATTAACTGTCCTTACTGCAATCCAAATTTGTTTAAACAAATATTGTAACCAACATTACAACTCTAAGAAACGTTTAGAAAATACAAAAATTAAAGACAATGCATTTAACTGTCTTAATGCTTGGGCAAAGAAACATATATAATTTTATAAATTTTTAATTATGAAAAACTAAATGCAGCAAAACTTAGAGAATTAAAGAAATTTTTTAAAGAAAATAAGAGCAATCTAAGTGTCATAATATGTCAAACTATGACATTCATTTGGATATATAAAAGAATCACCAAAACAATATTGAAACTATTCATCCAATTTATTGCAAACAATGATGAGAAATATATAAGTTACTCTGTAAATTCTGGTAATGGGTATGAGATTGTACGTGATAAGACTAGAAAATTTATTAAAGTCTCATTCGTAGTTACATTTAGATTTATAGCTTCATCTATAGAAAAGTTAACAAACAATTTGAAACACAGTGACATGCTAATAATTTTATAAAATATGGTAAAATTTTGAATTAAATATGTCCTTATGAATTTGTTGATAATACATAAAAACTTGATTGTACTGGGTTATTAAAAATTCAAGATTTGTATTCAATTTTAATAGATGAGAACATTTCTGAAACAGATGAACAACATTATTTTAGTGTATGGAACAAATTAAAAGTTAAACATTTAGGAAATTATTAATATTTATACAGTATTCTAAAAGTTTTATTGCTTACACACACACACACACACACACACACACACACACACACACACACACACACACACACACACACACACACGCACGCACACACGCGCGCGCACACACACACACACACATATATTAAAATTGTATATTAATGGGCTTAAGTTGTAATAAATTGGATCCAGTAAATTATTAATCTGCTCCAAATCTATCTTGGGATGCATTGTTAAAATTAACCAAATTTGAATTACAACTGATTCATGATTACATGTATTATTTAATGCTTGTAAGAGGTATTAGAGGTGGATTTGATCAATGTGTTAAAAGCTATGTTAAAGCAAATAATATATATTTAAAAGATTTTTATGAAACTTAACAATACAATCTCTTATTATATGGCAATGCAAATAATCTTTACGCTGGGACACTTTCACAAAATGTACCTTCTGATAATATAAAATGGGTACATCCAAAGACTTATACAGTTGAAGAATGGACAGAAATAACTTTACAACTTACTGGTAATAAAACTTATAGGTACTTGAAGTTGATCTAGAATATACAAAAAATTAACATGCATTCCATAAAAATCTACCACTTACTCAAGAATATTATAAAAAATAAATTATGTACAATTCTTCTTAATCAAACTGAATATGCTGTGCATTTATGAAATGAAATTTATTATCTATAACAAAGAACGATTTTGAATCATGTTAATAGTTATTGCATTTTATTAGAAACCTTATATGTAAGAATATATAAATAATATATAGAATAATACAAATATGTGAACTGTAGAGTGATTTTGATCGTTAATAAACAATTCACTTTTTTGGAAATTTATGGAAAATGTTCTAAATAGATGTGATATTACACTAGAAAATGAAGAATTTCAATCTGCCAAGCAAAGAAAACCAATTTTAAATGCTTTAAAATATTTGATGAAAACATCACACATGTACAAACAAAAAGTGAAATTTAACAAACTTAATGTATATTGGATTTTGAGTTTTAGACCTTTCAAAAGTGCTTGTGTATGAATTTTATTATGAACTTAAACAATGTGATCCAGATTTGAATCTTTGTTACATGGATACAGACAGTTATTCTGTTGAAATGAAACAAGATCGTTATAAAATCATACAAGAAAATTTTAATAAATTTAATTCAAGTGACTATCTAAAACAAATCACAAAATTTTCAATGGTACAAACAAGAAAGTTATAGGAAATTAAAAGATGAATTAAATTGTAACATTTTAGAAGAGTTTTTTGGATTGTGGAATGTGGAAAATGTATTCATACAAATATAAAAATTCAGATCCACTCAGATGTAAAGAAGTTAAGAAAAGAGTTTTAAATAAAAGATAAATATGGATAATTTAAAAAGATGTTTATTTGAAGACCAAGATGAATGCATCTGCATTCATTGCATTAGAAGCTATAATGATCAATTATAAATATTTTTTATAGTCGCTATAAACAGATAATCACTGTGTTCAAAAGATAATAAAAGAATTGTATTGGATAGCAAAGTTAAAACAGCTCCAAGTGGTTATAAATACAAAATAAAATTTAATACTTTAGACGATTTAAACAAAACTGGTTGCTTGTAAAATTACATATATTAAATGGAAGATGATTTAATACATTGTCACTATGAATATGAATTGAAAAAATGAAAACGAAAAAAGTTCTTCAATGTAGAGATTCAAAAGATATGTTCAAGGAGTAAAGAATTAAAGCATTTAATATAATTTAATAAAGATAGCAATAAAAAAGATGAATTTAAAAACAGACATGAGATTGTGAAAAAATATGTAAAAGAATTATATGATAAAATGGAAAACTAAATGTGTAAATTGATTAAATTATTAAGTTATTTTGTAACACCTAAATGTAGTTAAAATTATCAACCTTATCTATACAACCAGAAATAAAGTTTTATTAATTCATAACAGTCATAACATTTACTGTATTATGGAATGTAGATGTAGATTCATGTTATTAAATAAATCTTGATAACATGAATATGTTATTACAGAAAACTCAAGTTCTGATGAGATACTTTATTGGAGCTTGTATTGGCCTTTGCACAGTTGATTTCTTTAGATTTCATTAGATGTGTTATTTATTTGAAAAACAAAAATGGGTTATGTTGAATGTTCCTAGAGCCAATTTTATTGTCCTGTGGGCTTATTCATGTTGAATATTAGAGTAAATACAAGCGACACTTGGGCCTTTTCAGAAATTAGTAACCGCTCTAAATGGCTTTTGGGTCCCAAATAGTTAATCATTAATAAAAATACAGTATGTAAGTCTGCAATTTCTAACTACTAACCTTGTATAAAGTCTTGTAGCACCTTTGTATAGGTCTCTGGACTCTCCAGTATGAATTGGGCCATGTGGAGGGGGTGCCCGTCGAACTCATCGGTGTTGTTATACTTCCTGAACTGGGTGTCATGTCCACCGTCTGTCAGTACAAAGTCCTTCATGCTTCTGTATTCTGTGATCATAACCAAATGTTAGAGAAAGAGATTTATCCTGGCCTACAAACTTAACACACTGTTCTGTTTATAATAGCAAATTTATTACTTCCAGGTGTAAACTTCCAACTTCTGCCAGAAAGACAGTGGTGTTTAAGCCCAGTGCCTTAGTGTCTGGCTCAAAGATTGCCATTATTACAGTAATCTTCATTCTTGAGCCATCCATGTAGAAAATTAGTAGTATTTGACCTTCTTAAACTAATCTGTATTACTTACAATAGACCTCCCCCCCCCCCCATATTGTTTCTCTTAAGTGTTCTTGTCAAGTCAGATGTTTTTGTCTTTTTCAACTGAGACAACGTGATTTAGAAGCAGCATGAAAGTAAATTTTAGGACTTGACCCCTCTGGAAAAATATGTAGCTGCGGCTCTGCCTAGTGTTAATCAACGTCAGTTTTAAATGGAACAGGCCAAGTTTGAGGCAGATATCTCAGTGGTAAGTACCAAGACTAAGGCAAATATCTACGAAGGATCCAGGAGATCAAAAGGTTTTGACTAACCTCGCATCGTAATAGTAACAAAGGACATTTTATATTAGAGCTTTAACCGGTTAAAAATGAGCTAAAGTACTAACATGATAGCAAAATATAAGTAAGTTAATGTTACTTTTTAGTCTACAATATTAATTAGAATACAGTAAGTAGCATATTTTATCATCTACGTAAACAGAAGATAATACAATACCCACCGACACAAGAAGAATGTCAAAGGAATGATTTGATTTCAGCTCTCTCAATCTCGACGAGCGTCTCAGGAAGAGGATGCGCCTAACAGGACTGATTTGTGGATTAGCGGGCTTGGGCAAAGAGTGTTGAGGGGGGAGGGGGATAGAGCAAAGCAGTTCCGACTATCACCGATAAACCCCGAGCATCTACGAGCCAGAATCAGAATGGAAATCGGAATGGATCTGACCCATTTAAATGCTTACCAAGAAAAACGTTTCAGTCTATTAATTAGTAATGAATTTGTCAAGTAACATTAATGGTCATGAATAATTGAGGTTTAATTATCTATTACGAATAAATGTGAGGCTATAATTTAAAAAATGCAAATACATTTGGCTTTACAATAAATTTTACTGTAGGCTAATATAAAATAATTGTTATGTTACTATTCTGTAAAAAAACAGTATTATAATACAGTAATATGTAACATCTTCAGTGAAGAATAATTGTTGATACAGTATTTACATTATTTAAAATTTATTATGTATACAACTATGTTTTGTGTACCTCCGAACATATCTGAAAAAGTTGAGATTATACAGAACGTATACTGCAATAAGGTTACCCAATTCATTACACTCAATTAGTTATTTATTGGCAAGGATTGATTTTTAATTACTGGAAATACCTTATTTAAACAGCATTATTTAAACTTTATTTAGGTTAAACGACGAATTTTAATTATGGAAACTGATTTGCAAAGTAGATAATCATAAAATGCGGTGTATATAAGCAGAAAATTGTTTTATTTATAATTAACAAACTAACTTCTATTAAAACTTAAAATTGAAAATTTTCATATAATTGTTTTGTGAGCAAAAATTCTTTATGAATTTTGAATATTTTACTAATAAACTCGGTTGAATATACTGATCAGAATTCTTTTTTCGTTATTTACGGTGTTTACCTATTAAGTATGCGTCATAGCCTACTCCTTGCATCAGCAGTATTGGACTCCGCCCTTGAACACTGTTCAGATGCAGTCTACAGCTAATAACTTCCATTGCACACCTGTTCCCAAGAACCAGGAAACTATCTCATTATTGAAATTACATTATTATGTCACCATTACACAGTCTCTTGCTTGGGATTCGCCATGTTGGTGTGGCTTTTTCTAGAGCCCTGCGCAATCTGGGTCTTATCCATCGCCTTGCCAGAACCCTCTCCAACCCTCATTCATTAAGGATTCTTTATTGTACCCTTGTTAAGACCCCACCTCGAATACTGTGGAGTCATATGGTCACCTCACCAGGTCTACCTAAAGGACGCTCTGGAGGCGGTCCAGCGTCGTTTTCTCCGCCTCATCGGGACCCGTCTTGGGTACCGGTACCAAGAAGTCCCACTGGATGATGTTGCCGCCCTCATGAAGCTTCCTTCCCTCGAAACTAGACGTATCATGAGTGATATCCTGTTTCTTTGGCGTCTAGTAACGGCTGACATCGATTGCCCTGACCTTCTTCAGAGAATTTCTCTCAGAGTACCAACCTGCGGCACAAGATCGCAAAACCTCTTCGTCACAACATCTGCACGAACCAATTACATGAGGAACAGCTCTATCATTAGAGTACAGAGGCATGGCAATTCAGTTTCTGAAGATCTGGACTTCTTCACCCCTCAAGCATTTCCAGCTTTCCGCTGCCGTCTCCAGAGCCTCTTCAATTAATATGTAATATTTTCACTATTTACTCGTTATGATTGTAATTTGGGTACATTTATTATTTTGTTGTTTAGTTTATTATGTCTAGGTTAAAGTGTTTTCTGTTTTTTAGGTATTGCATTGTAGAGTTTAATTTATTGTTATTTATTACTATTTATTATTGTTGTTGTTGTTATTCTTGTTATTGTTCTAGTAGTAGTAGTAGTTGTTTGTTATGCGCATTATCTATTCAATATTGATTATTGTTGGTTGTTTAGTTACGTATGTAAGTATATACATGTACATGTTGTATTCATTTATTATCTATATATCATGGGTATATCCATCTATATATTATTATTTATATTTATATATTATTATCTATTTATTATTATTATTTGGTTATATATATATATGTGTATGTAAGTATGGATACTGGAGCATTTATTATTTATTATCTGATATTGTTTATATCCTTCAGAAAATTACAAATATATTGATTCAGATGCTCTTCTCAATGATGCGTGGGCTTTAACCTTGGAATGAGGTAATTCTAGCCCCTACTGTTGATCTTATGGTCAATAAATTTAGCTCTTTTGTTTCTTCACTTTGTGACCAGCACGCTCCACTGGTGACAAGGAGGGTTACTAGGCGGCCAGCTCCCTGGATCACAGATGATATACGTAATTTGCAGGCTCAAAGAGATTCTGCATTTCGTAAAGCAAAACGTACTAAGTCACCTTCTGATTGGCTAATATATAAAAGGACTAAGGAACAGAGTCAAGCAACAATTTCGCAATGCCAAAATAAGATTTTACTATCTACAATTTTCTGTTCAACAATCAACAAAATCGTTATGGAAAAAAGTGAAAGAGCTTGGCATAGGTAAAGTTAACTCTGATAAACCTATCTCAATTGATCTAAATATAATCAATAACTACTTTGTGGATATCCCTATTGATCTATCCGGGGCCCGTGATTATACCAATGAGTTGAGTGTTGTTCCACTTAATCGTGCTCGGCATCAGTTCTCTTTTGCTAGTGTGACTGAGACTGACGTTATGAGTGCGATCTTGAGAATTTCTAGTAACGCAGTTGGAGCCGATAAAATACCTATGAAATTGTTGAGATATATTCTTCCCGTAGTAGTTCCTATTATTACAAATATTTTTTAACAGATCTCTTTTTCTTCTTCAATATTTCCGTCTGTTTGGAAACTCGCTATTGTTCGCCCACTTCAAAAATGTTCATGCCCTGCTGACCCCTCAGACTTCAGACCTATTAGCATTCTATCAGCTTTATCTAAATGCCTTGAGAGAGTGGTGCATCAACAAGTATGTTTCTTTCTCGAATCCAATAAACTTTTGTCCAACTTTCAATCAGGATTTCGTACTAATCACAGTACAACGAGTGCTCTTTTAAAAATCACTGAAGATATACGTTCGGCAATGGACAAAAGGCTTGTTACTATTTTAACGCTTTTTGATTTTTCTAAAGGCTTTTGACTGCGTTTTACCACCCATTGCTTCTTTTGAAATTGTCTAAAATCGGATTCTCTGATGGCTGTGTGGAGTGGTTTGGGTCGTATCTGTCGGATCGTCAGCAGTGTGTTAGGTCTAACGACAAAGACTCCTACTGGAAACCTGTGAATCGAGGGGTGCCACAGGGCTCTGTCCTTGGCCCTCTTCTTTTTTCAATTTACATCGACGATTTGACTGCTATGATCAAACACTCATTTTTTCACCTGTATGCCGACGATTTACAAATTTACAACCACTTTTCCATTTCGAACTATCTAAAACATTGTTGCTGACATGAACACTGACATTGACGCTATTGCAACGTGGGCCTTCAAACACGGACTGAAACTTAACGAAAGCAAGACTCAAACTATTCTTATTGGAACTTCCAGACTTCTGGAGCGGTATCGACTTGAACAACACTCCTACACTCATTTTGAACGGTCATCCTCTTTCATACAGTGACAAGGGTCAAAAATCTTGGACTGACTATTACAAAAAAACTCTTAGTTGTTGGGCCAATAATGTTACTGAGACTTGTGGCAGGGTGTTTGCTGGTATTCATAGTCTTAAGCAATTTGCTATTTATTTACCTTTGAATTTGAAAGTAATGCTAGTGAAGACCCTGATTTTCTGCCATTTCAATTACTGTAGCGAAGTTATAAATGACATGACGGTTGAGCTTTCGGACAGATTACAACGTGCTCAAAATTATTGTGTTCGCTTTATCTTCAACCTCAGACGATATGACCATATAACACCCTTCATCAATCAGTTACATCTGTTAAAGTTGAATCTACTCCGTCAGTTCCACATTCTCAGCATGTTACATTCTATTTTGTATAACGATCATTCCCCTTCCTATCTGTCTGAACGCTTTTCTTTCATTTCTGAAACAAGCAATTGGAATACTCTCGACGTGGAGCCTCTCTCTGTTATCTATTCCTGTTCATAGATCCTCTATTTACAGTAAATCATTCACAGTCTCTGCTTGTCGACTTTGGAATAATCTCCCGGAATCATATTAGAGGTATTCGTAGTCGGGAACGGTTTCGGGGGGTGTGCTTAGGGACCATCTGTTTTGGGCCTCTTCGGTTGACGATATCGTGGCATAGGGTATGGGACGATGGCTTTGTATGAATGGTGATGGATGAATGTCTGTTAAATTCCTTGTAAGTTTTATTCTATGTAATTTATTTTTAGTTTCATAGAAAACCTTTGTTTCATTTTATTACCTTATATAAATAGATATTATAATTTTCGATTGTAAAATAGTAATGTAAACTGTATTGTGGCTCTTATTTTACAGTAATAGTAGAGTTTATTAATTTATGGTTAGGTGTAAGAGAGGACTTAATAGTCCTTAACCTCGCCAATTGAATATGTTTTACGTTGTATTCAATAAAGTCATTTTTCATTTCATTTCATTTCATTGTTTTTAGGCATGTAAAACAGTATTGTAATACTATATAGTATTGTTGTGCACCACACTTTGTAAGCACTGTAAAAATGGCAATGCCGTTAAATAAATAAATAAATAAATAAACCATTATTTATTTTTAGCTACGGCAATTGAAACATTGTACGTTAACTTTGAAATTTCGAAATAAAACTATTCAATTTGATTAGCTGAAAACCGTTTGACGAACTAATATGCCAGAACTACACTAACTTTAGTAGGCTATACACTGTTTAGTATGGCTAGCAGTGTCTGATGTTACAAGTATCTTCAACTTCTGCTACCAGAACCCTCGGTAGCGAATGTATACAGCAAAATATTGCTATTAATACAAAAATATATAGCCAAAAAAGAAAACAAATAAAATTTGGTGTTTTTGCTTGTTTTTGTTCGTAGAAACATTGTATATAGGCCTATGCTCAAATAACGGGTGGATGGTTTTGTTCAAATAAAACATTTTTATCTCAAATTACTTGTTTGATACCAACAGCTTAGTAAATTCTAATCTGACGCAATATTTAATGAATAGCGTCAAAGTATTTCAATTTCAGTTATACATAATGCTATCAATTACTCAACAATGTGATAGTGGTTGCTTTTTCGGTTTTGTTCAATGGTCTTCACAAATTATTCACGATTAATACTGTGTTAATCTCTGTAAGGTCATTACTCTTAGAGCCACTAATATTCAACTTTGTTCACGTCTTTTAAGTCTTATTAAATATAAACAATTGTTTGTCACAATAAAGAGTTTTCCCACATTATTTGTGTACGTATTAAATAGTGTATTTATAAAGTGATAATGAATATAACAAAGTCCTAGTTAAATATATTTTGTATTTTTAATCGAGCGGTAATATTATAATTTGATTGGTTAAGTCGTTGACCACTATTGAAAGATCTGCAGTATTCAGAATAGGAGAAAAACCTGAATCTGGTATCAAACAATACAAATATTTTGTCCTCCTTCTTAGACTAATGGTGTAGTCTCGGCTCTCTAACCGAGAGATCACGGGTTCAAATCCCGGGCAGGTCCAATCATGTACTTTGACAATAAAAACCAGTGAATATCGAAGCCGCCATAGCTAAGACGCTGAGGCTTTTAAAAAAAAATAAATAAAATAAAACACAGATATAGCACACAAAACAATTAAATTTGTAAACCCCATAAATTGATTATTACTTGATCAAATAAAATAAGATAAAATTATTTTGAAATACATTGATGGTTAAAAATTGTCTAGTGAAGAAAACAATATGCTACATAATTTCACCGAATTAAATCTATAAATTCATGAGGGTCCTATCTGACTTTAATCTGACTGTCCTAAAAAGATGTCTAATCATTTTTGCGCATAAACATTCACAGTTGTCCCAATAAAGGTAAGTTTTATTATAGCGCTTACAGTTTCATCACTTTTGTAAAGTGGTGTCTTAATTTTTTTTATTTTATAAATCTCCGTTTGCACATTTTGTGTAGCGCTGCAACCTTATAGTAAAGTACTTTCTGCACATAGCCTTTATCAGCTATTTCCTCTACCAAATGTTTTGTTCTGGTTCCTGATCGAAACAATCAGAGAACAAATTGACGCCAACGCATTTTCTGACCACACATAGCATTAGTTTGTCATAATTGCGTTGAAGAAGATATGGAACCAGTTGCAACGAAATACTTGACAGTGGATTCACAAGGCAAGCAGAGTTTAGTTACACCTTGAAATAGTTGAATCAGTCCATTTCTGTTTTTATAATTAACCAAACTATGTTTCTGGGGTGAATTAGGCCTACTTGTCATAAGATTGATACATCACTGACAGATTTTAGACGTAAGCTGATACATACTTGATTACAGCACAGGCAATAGTAGATGTTGACCATACAAAATGAAAAGAATCTAATTTTTCATCTTGATTAGATACCAAAATTGCTAGCTCTTCTTTGTTTAATGTTCTATATCCCGGCGTAGAAGACTTTACATCTTATATTGTATTCTGCCTGATTTTACTCCAAACGGGGTAATTACCCCGCAATACTGGGTGTAAGGCCCCTGCTGTGACGCAATGGACTGATATGACTCACGCTCTGCCGCCGCCATCTTTGTTCGGTCCGCCGTCTACAGCCAGTTTCACTCATTGGCAAACTTGCTCTGCACATGGTATTCTGTGATCGCTGGTAATTACAAGCCAATTTTATTTTTAAGTACAAATTTTAAGAATACTCCAAAGTTTCAAGATGGCGGCCATTAACAGGTTTTAGAAGTACATACATTAACAATGATTCGTTATAAGTGAATATTTTTACAGAGATACAATAAATTACTTTTGAATTTTATGAAATCAAGTCCATAATTTTACATAAAATTTTATACGATTCTATAGAAGAATCACATTTCACGATAAAATAAAATAAAAAATCTTTCAAGAGGATACAACTTCTTTTATCAAGACCTTTCAAATGAGGTGTCACTTAATGGGTCTTTATATTTCAACATTTTGAGCCACCCCCAGAAATTGCCAAAGTTGTAATAGTGCCTAGAAAAGTGTCCCGTGTTCCATCCCTCCATATTTATTCACCAAAAACTAAACAGAGTGTATTCATACTATTAACTCACACTGCACACACACACACACACACACACACACACACACACACACACACACACACGCACGCACGCACGCACGCACGCACGCACGCACACACACACACACACACACACACACACACACACACACACACACACACACACACTTAACTTAATTACAAAAACTAATATATTCATTATTTGTAATCTACGTACTTGTGTTATAGTTCACATTCGACATGGAAACATCCCTTACATAAACTGGGCCTGTGCCCCTTTTGCAAGAACATACCTACCAGTACTTGTTGATTTCCCATGTCAAAAACTAAAATTATAACTTTCAAACACTAGTTATTGTAGCTTTATACTGCTGATCACTCAATCTTCCTCTTACTGTATAATATTTTGTTATGCAAATCAAGGTCTTGGACTTACCTTGCGATTTTGTTCTGACTGTGTGAAATGCTATTGACTGCAGTGGTCGACGTAGATGCTTATACGTAGCAGTAAAGATAAGTACATTAGTACTGTGCTATGCGGAATCAAAGACTGCCTGGAGGCACGGCAGGGTGGCGCTTAGCTGAAGAGATAAACTATGATAGTCTAGTTTACAAAGCAGTTTTAAAAATTAAAAGAAAGAAAAGTACGTATGTCCACAGAGGTTCAGGTATCAATCGGATACATTTTGCAACATATTCCGGTATGTTTAACCTTAAAATACTTCTAAAGAAACTTGAACAAATGGGAAATTGTGCATAAAGAATATTGCAATAAAGTCATAGCTTCATTGCATTTCTTGGGAATATTCCTGGATAAGGAACTGACTTTGAATGAACGTATTAATCACATATGTTCCAAGGTGTCTCGTAACACGTCATCAATCATCTTTCAAAAATCTGTCCTCCAAAAATTTTATTAACTGCATATTATGGAATGATTTCCCTATAATTATTGTATGGTTTAGTTGTTAATTCCAATCTAATATTGAAAACAGATATATTTACTACATAACAAAAATATTTACAAGACAACATTTTGTGTTGCAATAGACTAAAAACTGGTAGTGATAAGTTTTTATTTTATTATTTATTTTGACATATAACCATAGGCGTAGCGTGACCTAATAATTTGGGGGGGGCACGGGGTCTCCGGGGGGGGGGGGTTGGTCCCGTGGAAACGTTTTTGAAAACTACCACTTAAGAACTAAAGTAAAGTATATGTGTATTTTTGTTAAACATTGGTTTTAATCAATATTTACTATATTGATGGATTGTAAAAAGACTCAATTTCAAATTATACAAGTTTATTCTATTCTAGACATAACTGCAAGGACATTTATAACACAAAAACAAATTTGTGTACAAGACAAAGTTTTAAGGTGAACAGAACTACAGTAATGGTTTTCAACGAACCAATTTTCGTTACTTCTAATGAAGCATTAGCCTCCTATCGGCTAGATTTGAAAATCTGTCAACTAACAGATCTAGTTTTTTTATCTTTCATGTATTCAGACGTCAATTCTTGCTCAATAGACATCAGGGCAAGCCCACTTAAGCGGTCTTCTGTCATGGTGCTTCGAAGAAATGTTTTTTAGCCTTCGTAGTGTAGAAAACGATCTTTCTGCGCTTGCTGTTGTGATAGGCCACGAAAGTGATATTTCTAGTAGCTGCCAAACATCTGGTGCACTGGCTTGATGATCATTCTCAATAAAAAAAATCAGCCAACTCTTGGAACGTTATTCTTGTGGTTGCTTTGTCTGTTTTGACAAAATTGTTCTTTTGCATAACAGTGAAAAAAACTTAAGATGTACAGAAGAAACTTAAAGACAAGTTATAAAACTTTTGGATTGCCATAACAGCGTTGTTGTCAATTTCGGTCCAATTAAATAGTAACTGGGGCAATGCAGTTGATTTTATCATAATCGTTCTTGGAAAAACGAGATTGCAGGTTTACAATTACTGTGTCTAAAGCAGCAAAGTAAATGCCAGTCTTGAACATCTGTTCAGGTTCAGGTTCAGGTGATTGATGAAAATGCAGCATCTGAAGAGCTACTACTAGCTTCAAGTTTTTTCGGAATCTTCCGTTTGCGTGGTAGTGAAGGCCTTTCAACTGACAAACCTTTCATACCATATTTGTTACACTGTTCTTCTGACTCATTCCACATCTGAATAAAGCCATCATCATTTCTGTCCAGTTTTAAACAGTCAATGACTGATTCAACTTTTGCAAAAAACCTTAGAAATGTCAAGAGATTCACTCTGCAGTTCTTTGGAGAGTATATCAGTCTGACTCAAAACGCTGTTGCAATAGTTTTTTAAACCTGAATACAAATTCAAATGTGCTGATTTGTTTGGCTAGACCATCAGCTTCGGCTGCAATTTTACGATTTGATACATCGTTTGCAATAACTTCCAAAGTTTCGTACACTTCAGGGAGCTGCTCTAGAATTACATGGATTGCTTTGTGTCGAACTGTCCATCTAGTTCGAGACAAGCTCACCAGTCTTTTCATTTTTGTTTCTCCGCTTTGCTTACATATTGATTCAAATATTGAAAACCTGTTAGCTGATGCATTAATTAAGTTATACAGGTGATTTACTATGGATAAGCAATTCCGAAGCTGTCTTATTTCTTCACAAAAATCTCTGAACAGCCAGATCAAGCAAGTGTGGCATGGCAGTGTTTGTACAAAGCTTTAGGCTCTTCTTCTTGGAACCTTGAGGCAACACCTTTGAATTTGCCGCTCATGTTACTAGCTCCATCATATGCCTGGCCGTGCATTTTATTTAAGCTTATACCCAACTGCTGCAGATACTGTTTAATAGTGTGATGTAAATTTTCACCAGTAGTGTCTGACACATCAACGAAGCCCAAAAACCTTTCATTGATTTTAATGTGTCCATCTATTTTAGTAATGTATCGAATGCAAATGCTAAGCTGTTCACGGGTTGAAATATCCGTAGTTTCATCACAAATAATTGAGTAGGCCAAAGCCTCACTCACCATTTGGACAATTTGTTGAAGCATTTCACTTTTTATGCAATCTATTATCTCATTTTGTACCTGGGCACTTTTGTATGAATGGACTGGGGATTTCATTAATGTTTGGATTCCTTCCTCCATTTGAGTAGATCTCAGTTGTGCAGTTCTATAAAGTTCCCCCCTGTTAAATGAAGCAGTACTCTCATCATGTCCTCTTAAGGCAAGATTCTGTTTTTCCAAGGAATAGGATGTTTTCAATTATGAATTTTAAATACCTCCTATTCATCTCAACCATTTTAGTATGTGCCGAGGACAACGAATCTGCTACCGTGCTTCCTGCTTTTCTATACTCATTGAGAAACTGTTTAGATTTTTTATGCATTTCACTATTCTCATGTTTCCTGAATTTTTCCAAAGCTTTTCTTCCAATTGTTCATGCCCAGTTTAGTGAATGACTCCTCCCCGCGACCAGACTTATGTTTGACAAAATAGTCGGCATGGGTAACAAAATGCAGCGTCTTTAATGGGGCTATATTCGACCCAATTAAATTCACTGTACCAGGATTCTTTGAACTGCCTCGATTTGGATTGAATCTTTGCTTACCTTAAAACAATCAACAGGCTGAAATGCTCCTTTTGCAATATCTGCACTTTGTACTCCCAATGAAGGATCTCTACTTTCGCCCTGGAATGTAGCATCACGATCTGGGCGTAAACAAGATGGCGATTCATCACCAACGCTACCTCCAGTGCTACTTCCCGCTAAATGTCTATCTTCATTTACACTTTCACTTGAATTTCCAAGTTTTTTTAAAGAATGTTAGTACAGAGGACTGTTTCTTAGACATGATAACAAACGAACATCCGCAAAAATTACACAAAACAATAGCAGCTCAGCTAGTAACAATAAGCTTATTGAACGAATAAAACGTGGCGACCACCTACACAACACAACACACGCGCACTGAGCTGGTATGATATCCCTCCGCCAGGCGTCGTCAATGCTCGGAGGCCCTCGGCCGGCGTCGGCTGGGCTCGGGTGCATTCGATCGGCTGCTCCAGCTCGGGCGCAACCGGCCAGAGTCGGCTCACCGGCACTTGTAAATTTAGTTGTAACACGCGCATACTTTACACACACAGAATCAAATTAGATGCATACAGAAAAATAGACTAACGGGGGATCTATATTAGTTATTCATTCGTAACTTTTAGTGTATACATTATACGTAATTTAAAGATAATTTATATTATATTTTTCTTTTTTTTGCATAATGTTGGGGGGGGGCACGTGCCCCCCCGGCCCGACGCCACTGTATAACCAACAAACAGCTTTCCTTTAAACTACTGAAAGAACGAACTACAGAACAGTTCTACGTGTTCTTTGCTAGCATAGTAGATGGGTAACCTGTTTACCTAGATGGGAGCATAATTATCAACCGTGGAGGTGGAGTCCGTTAGCACCGAATCCGCCAAGGCCGAATAGTGAATCGTCCTCCAAGACCGAAAACGATACGTTCCTATAGCTCCGAATGATTCCAGCTATGGAGCTAAAACCTCAGAACGTGTTTATCTGTATATAAACTTCCTGGGCTGTGTTAAGTGGTGGCCAGTGGTGTATACGTTAAATAGCAGGGGAGTAAGAACTAGCCCCCAAAGTATACCACCTTTTAGGGTTCTAGAAGGGCTCTCCTTATTCCTGAGAAGAACATGGCACGGAACATGGTTGTAAAATTTGTAAAGATGGCCCTTACTCCAGACAATGTCATAAGCCGCTGTAATATCCAATAAGGCAAAAAAGAAGCCTTGATTTATGTCTTAGATTCCCCCACATTCGATTTTCCCCCTTCAATAAAAACCTGGTTGTAGCAATTACAGCCACGTGTGAACCCAGCTTGCTTAACAGGGGGTGTCAGGACTGAGTTGAGAGAAAAGCAGTTTTTCAATCATCTTGTTACGCAAGATTAAAAGTGAAATTGGGCAATAGTTTTCAGCTTGCTTTGCTTAAAAATATTGGGATTTCACCCAAAGTCGTATTTTTGAGCCAGTGTTTTTCAAGAATTGTGAAAAGATGTCATCCATTCAGATTTCCTTCCCTCCTGACAGAGCTGTTATTGCCACATCCAGCTTTTTCAAGGTAAAGTTTCTCGAAACCTCCAAGGAAGTTTCCTAACAACTCTTTACATCTGTAACGTATTTATCTGTAGATTAGCATTTTGTTTTCAATTGAGCTAAAATATGCTTTTTTGTGTTGTAATAACACAGATTTAGATATAGGTTTCCCTGGCGAAAGTTTCATCAATAATCAAGCACTCAGGCTTCTTTTAGTAAAATTGAGGGTTTCTACGGTACTTATTCATTTCTTTCTTTTTGTTTTTCCATTTGTGGAGCAGGTTGTCAGTAGTGTCAGGGTTTTCTAAGTAATTGAACTCGCGGTAAAGATCTTCACACTCCCAACTCCACCCTGGGATTTATTCTGTTTGAAAAAAACGGCCAATTGGTTGGGTTGTTGTAACTGATTTAGCTGGGAGATCAACAGGCCTGGTAGTCCAGCTACCACTTTGTGAAGGATTGGTTGCTGGTTTGAGGCCAGAGTTACAAGGGGTACATCCTAAATCTGAGGTCATAGTGTTATTTTATTTGTTTATGATTTATCATCCAATAATCCCTACGGTGCATTGTTTCATGTCAATAGTGTTCTTACAACACTGACCCGGTACATAGTATCTGTGTATGATACTCGCTCATCCAGTGAGCAATTTTTGGTGTTTTTCTTGACAGTGTTCAATGTTTTATCAGTACATATAAGTATTTCTAATGAATGTTAGTTACATCAAGGGTGAAATGTAATCATGTTACACTATCGTTAAACGAAAAATTACTGTTACAGAGACAGAACACAGGAGAATCACATCGTAATTTGCAAAGGAAATATATGCTGGCCTCACTGAAGACGAGACTGCAGAAAAGATACAAAATATATTGGAAGTTTAACTTTAAACATTGAGGATACAGGAGTAATAAAGAGTTGTAAAACACCGAGAAAGGGTAAAAACATAGTGGAGCGGCGAGGCTAGGGTGTAGCGGAGAAGGTAGCTGAGAGGGTTTTGACCCCCGATGCTAGCGGTGCTTCACATGCACATAGTACGGCGGCGATCAACGCGGTGAATCAAGAGGCTTCAGTTGTTCACTTTTCAATGTCTTCAGTCAGTGATGACGATTTTGTGTTGTATGAGAATAGTGCACTGAAAATGTGCACACCTTTACAAGGTGTTTGTGACGTTCAGTACAGATTTTCTATGATCGATGTTGGAGGATTCGGTAAACAGAACGATGGAGCAACACTAGCAGCTTCAGATATGTACTTACAAATTAAAAATAATCAGCTAAATATTCCAGATGATAGTTATTTACCAGAGACATACGTCAAAACATCTATGGTTTTTCTAGGCGATGAAGCTTATCCTCTATCCCTTCGATTATTAAAACCTTACCCAGCTGACAACCTAACGATGGAAAAAACTGCATACAACTTTCGGCACTCAAGGGCGAGAAAAACAATTGAGTGTACATTCGGAATATTGTATTTAAGATGGAGAATACTCGCAAAGTGTATTGAAGCTAAACACGAGACTGCCGATCACATAGTTAAAGCTGTTTTTGTTCTTCAAAATACAATAATTGACAGAGAAGAATTTGAAAGACATTTGAGTGAGGTAATACCTGGTGAAAAGACTCGAGGCGATACCGAAACCTGTGCCAAGACGAAGGGGCCGACACCTAACTGCAGCAATGCTTTTACGTGATACATTCAAGGCATATTTCCAGGAAAACCCCATCAAATTTAAGAAAGACAATGAGCAATAATTTTAATGTTTTGTTTGTGTTCTAATAAATGAATTTCTCGTACCTGTACAGTTGTTTTCTTGGCATATTTCCTTCCACATACGATCGAGGATGAATCTATTATGGTTGCTGGATTGTTGTTGGTCCCAGACAGCACTGCGTTCACGCACTGATAAAATAAATGTTTCAGTATCCATAACAGCTGCACTTATTGTTGATTTGACCAACGAGGCTCGACTGAACCCTCGAGCAAAGAAATCGGGTATCAATATCTGAGAGGAGAGGCTAGCGTGTCGAGACTTGAACCAGCACCCCTCTCCGCTCCACTATGATTCAGCGCATCTAACTGCATGTATTCTTTTCAACCCTCTCAGCTCCCTTCTCCGCTACACTCTAGCCTCGCCGCTCCACTATGTTTTTACCCTAAGCCAATGTCTTCCTCTATGGGGTGGCCTAATGCCATGCACTTAAGCCTCAAGGGCTTTTTGCGCACCCCAGAAGCACACCACGAGGCCTACCAGTCTATGGTTTCAGCAGTTCCACAAACTGACGAAAACAACCTATCAGGTCCTCCTGGGGAAATACACCACCCTTGTCCAAACTACCAAAGATGGCAAACACATTATGGTTTTGTCAAGAAAGCAGCAAACGGATAACGTTCTCTGAGTTTGTCAAATAATAGACATTGATTTCCACAAATGTGCTCAAGTTAAAGATGAGTTCACCAGTGGTGCACCCAGAAATCTTCTCTGGGGGGTGTCTGCAACACCTGGGAGTCGGGGGTATAGAACCTGATATGTCCCGAGATAATGAGTTTTAAAAAACCGAGAGTACCCGGTACAGGTTATTGTTTCAGATATTTTTACAATGCAGATACTTTAATGTTAATCGCCATTCCCAGTACAAAGTACTCTGACTCACAACAGTTACTATACAATTTTAGAAGTACTTTGTAACATATGACTCAAAATCAATACGAGAACAAATTGTACTCAGTTGCTGAAAGTACTGGGTACAGGTAGAGCCACAAGAAAAATCTAGAACTAACCTCATTTTCGTAGTTGATGCGTGTCGGTGAAATTCAAACATTTAGTGTTTAGAAGAAAATTGATTATATATGCAGTGCTGTGTATTTCGTGAATTAAATAGTTATAATGTTTTAATTTATATAAATTTGATTATGATTAAATTCAAAGTTCCAACATAAATGTTATTTTTAGTCGAAAATAGAGTATCAGCCAATCGATTATTTTGAAACAAATTGCTCTTAGGGGGACAGTTCCCCCCCTGTTGGTGCACCCCTGCAGTTCAAAGCCAGTGAACGTTGGATTGATGAAAAGCTCCTCACAGTGTCAGACTTATAGGAATATAATGTGAAAACCTATTCGCTGATGATGATTTTCGCAAAGACATATTGTTTTAAATTAAAAAAATTCATTAAAAGACAATGAAGTGACACTGAAGATATAAATACACTCCTGGACAAATTTATCACACACCCAGATTTCTTACAATTTTGATAATCACTGCTAATTCAAAGCTTATCTTAATATTTGGGTTAGATTTGATTAGGAGGTTAAAAAATTCAAAGTATAATAATTGCACAAAAAAATAGAAATAAATAATTGCAATACAAATACTAAGAAAGAATTTATGTTATTTCATTATCAAGTAAGAAAGATTAAACAATCTAAAATAAGTCCAAATCTAACAAAAATTAATAATTATTAAAGCGCAACTCAGTAGAATGATAATTGATAAGCTGTTTTATCAGTATCTTGTATTGCCACCTCTCGCATTTATAATGGCTTGCATATATTGTCTTCCCACTCCTTTGACAGGATTTTGAGAAATAGTATTACATTCGTCTATTACAGTGGTTTCTAGCTGAGCCATGTTGCCATGGTTTTACTATCCAGTGCGGACACGCCTTTTCATCTCGTCCCATTCATGCTCTAGTGAATTAATGTCATACTTCTGGCAAGCCATCCAACAGAAGCTTTTCCAACTTCATGGAGGTAGTCCATAGAGCACTGTGTGGACACGCATTGTTGTGTACAAAGATGAAGTCATCACCGATAAAGGGGCATATGGCATCACATGTTCCAGAATGTATACATACATATGAGGATCATCCAATCAATAGACGTCATCACTGAAAATACATCATCTTGATTTTGGATCATCATGTGTGTTGGCTAGGTAAAGTATCACCTAAAGTACCAATGACACAGTAGTAAGTAAAGAGTAAATATACATTTCATACATACAAAATATGTTTTCTCAATTAGCTAGAGTCAATCTTAGACTTGCAAGTATTTTCCAATAGTTGTGAATACCTAGCATTTATAACACAGGATAGAAGGTCTGAATGATCTTCTCAGTTTTGCATGTCCAAGAATGGAATCCAGTTTGTATTTTTGCCTTCATATTCTTTCTCTACCTCTGTTATATTAATAGGCCCATGCACAAAGAACTTATGAAAAAGAAAAAGAAACTGGTTTTAATGAAGTGATAGGGTAATAAAACACTTATCTTATTAAAATAAAAATATAATTTTTAGATACACCCATTTGGTCCATTTTTATAACAATTTTATCAAATATACAGAATATATTGATTCCTTTATTGCAACAAATTCTTTGAAACACATAACTATTTCTAAAATGAATTAAATTACATAAAAAATATTGCAACCTTTGTTATGTAATCAGAACTATGAACAAGCAAAACAACCTAAAATTATTATTTATATTTAGCTCAATCTTTTCTCACAACAAAAACATCAATCATTTTTCATTTTAAATTTTCTGATCTCCTCTCTAAAACTGCTGACGTCATCAACTGTAGTTCTACAGCAGCCTCCGATATATTTTACACCCAGCTCCAACCAGTCCCTGCAGTATTCTTGCAGGCTTCTTCCCGAATCTGCAGGTTCCCATCTGAAATCAAAAACTCACTAAGGTGAAAAGAGTTACAGACAACAGTATTTTCTGAAGTCTCATTTTAACTCACTTTACAAAAGTGAACAATTTACTATAACAATTAAATAAAAAAAAAGAGTCACTGCAAGGTTTATTAACACCCACTCTATCATGTTAACAGAACACGCTGGCGCAACATATTTTTTAAAGAGTATGTAATTGGTTTGAATAATATTCTCGTGTATTAATACACCTCTAGCTTGTTTACTACAAAGCATAATAATAAGTAATGTTAAATATGTTACAGTACGCTGGTTATTGTATTCCTTTAAGCACACAATGTTTTGATTGCCATTGACATAGCTAAATGTGATATTGAATCTACAAACAATCAATGTTCCCATCAAAGAAAGGTACTGAAAGGGCTGCTTTTTACACATCTAAATCCCTAAGAAATATTTATAAAATTATACGTGAGTATAAAAATCCTGTAATTTGGCCTTGTCAACCAACCCCAGGAAAGAAAAGGAAATGTGCGGCTCATCATAATGTTACAATCAACAGGTTTGACAAATGTAACAAATGCGTAATTAGAAATATCACTTAATGATCACTAAATTAACAAAAAAGCCCATCCTCATTCCCTATTGTGAAAGACAAAATCAATTTACCTTGGAAAAAGAGAACCGGTGTATAATTGTACACGAAATTGGTTTTAAGTGGCAGTAATGTACTGATAGGCGCAAAATACTCATTGAACTTCCAGACATTGTTAATTGGATAGTTAAGATATCAAAAAGCTGAGGAGTGACAACAGGAAAATATTTTCTACGGACAAAAGTTGGATAGACTCAAATCTAACTTTCCAGAAATGTTGGCAAAGTGAAAATGTAACTGGTGTCTTGACTATCAACACAGGAGATAACGGACTTATCATCATACACGTTGGCTCTAGTGATGGGTTTCTGGACAACACAGACCTTGTATTTCAGGCAGCATTTCGACAGGAGAAAAACTCCTGATCTTGCTTTCTCGTGAAGTAATTATTGTAATGAACAACGCTCTTTAACATAACATACAAGTTTATAAACCTCCAATGAAAATCTCAATTAAGCATGAGATGATACAGTGGCTTCAGAGGCATGCAGGGAGTTCAATGTTACATGGACATGAAAAAGGTCAACTTGTTGGATCAAATGAAGTAATAAGCACAAACCAGTTGAAAAAGTGTATAAGGTTGACACCCTGCTTAACGTCATGGCTATAATTTTATCAGACTACCGCCATAAATGAGTGATATTAACCCCTTAGCAACCTTTGGGACGATCTGCTCTATAGAATGTGTGATGAATAGGAGGAAACTGCTGAATACCTCCTCCTTGATTGTCCTGCAATAGCAAGAGAGCGGTATGCCATCTTTGGTAGTTTGGACAAGGTGGTGAATTTCCCCAGGAGGACTTGATAGGTTGTTTTCTGCGATTTGTGGAACTGCTGAAACCATAGACTGGTAGGCCTCATGGTGTGCTTCTGGGATGCACATAAGGCCCTTGAGGCTTAAGTGTATAGCACTAGGTCGCCCTATAGAAGAAGAAGAAGAACCCCATAGAACTTACGTAAAGTAAGTAAAAAGAAAATGGGGGAAAGAAAATGTTACAGGTTCCCAAGCTGAACTTGGTTGAAGGAACTTACCACTGACGCCATTAAAATAGTTGCAAGGAAATATTGGGCTGGCTAGATTAAATATGTAATGGAAGTTGAAGAAGAATACTTGAAGAAATAATTAACCTGTTTGCACAGGTGGCTGTCCATCAATGACAGGGCGAAATTTAGGACTTGTTCAGCTGTTGAAAAAACACCTACGAAATAATAACTTAGTAAGTTTTCATGGCATAATCTATCATGAAAGTCTTGCTGCAAAGTATTGGTTTTTTGTCTGGAGAAAAACTTTCTGTGTACATTGAAAAACTCTTGTAGAATGTTTTCTCCAGTTGTCCTAGTGTAAAAACCATTTTTGACGAAAATCCAGAAGAAACAAAATACGTTTATGAGATGGTAAAACTTCTGTCAGACCTCAAAGAAGAGGTGTCTTTCAGGTTAGTGATTTCAGAGAATATCAGGATTAATTTTGTTTGTTTTAAAATCCATTAACAATAACAACTTGTAATGTGTCTCAACTGTCCGTGTTTGGATATCAAGCCAGAGACTTGAAAAACAAGTTAATAGATCTTCAGCAAGACACTGTGCTTAAGTGTTTTCTGTGAAGAAAAACAAAAAATGAAATTTCAAGCTGAGTTCTGGAAAAGTAAAAAAGGATGGGTTTTTTTAGTTTGATGGCATGCACTGAAATTATACTTTACATATTCACATCCACTTGTGTTTGTGGATCTACCTTTAGTAAATTAAAGTTCATAAAAAACAAGGTCAGATCCAGACTCACAAACTGTAGGTCCATTTATGTCCCCAATTACTTTGTATTTATAGCATAATAGTAAAAGCAATAACTAATGGATTTGCACTCTGGCAGGAGTTTGCATAATGGGGATTTACAACACTACAATAAACGCTAGAGGATACTCTTAAAGAGTTCTTTCACAAAAACTTACTCTTTGGTAGTCGTGTTGAATATTTCAGTTGTGTTTGGCTTCACAAACAGAGGGATGTCCGGATTGGCCTCTTTGACTGAGCTCAGTAGAGGTACCGAGAAACGTGGATGCTGACAATTGATCCCGATGGCGAGAATCTGATCAGCTGCCAATTCCCAACACCGCTTAGCCACCTCTGACAATTTCTCTCCATGGGAAATGGTCTTCTCGTTCTGTAACAACCATGAAATTAAATTTCCAACAAGTGTTTAAGTCTTTTTAAAGTAGCCATCAGCAAAGAGTATTTACATGATCCTCAAAGAACCGCATCATTCTGACTCTTAATCTCTTAATTTGACATCCCCACTTAGGCAATAAACTTACCATAACTGGTGGAAGAAACTTTGAAAGGGAACACTCCTTAAAATATTCAGTGATAACATTACACACTCAGAACTAGAATGGTGCTGGAATAACAATTAGCTCTTATAGCTTTAATCATCATTAAATATTATATTGAGCCATTAAACAATATTACAGCATAAGTCCAGGTCATTTACAATTTCAAGCAAAGTAGGCTACTAAAGACAAATCACCATGTTTTAAACATCTGAGCTAGAACGTAAACTTGTCTTTTAACTTCAAGACTGTCCGCCGCAGTCACTGTGTTAAACTACATTAACTAAAATAGTTATACTCATTGAACTATTCTTTGTTTTAAGGATTTCCTCTCTAATAATTTTATCCAACTGAGCATGTACGGATGTCTGCAAAAATTTGTCACTGTTTAATTTTTAGTTTTGTTTCTTTCATATAGAGCAGATCAAATTACTCATTGTCCATTTCAACAACTACAACTGTGAGAGCTAATATATGCAAACAATGATCCTCCTCAGTTTGACTCAGAACCTTTTGCATCGATAAGGACCAAATATGCATCTGATTAAAATGTAATGTTGTAGAACACTAAACTATTACCTGAGCAGAAAATGATAAAATGGCTTTAAATCCAGGATGTTCCTTGAGTACTTCAATAATCGCTTCTGCTTCTTTAGGAGAAGGGATGGTCCCGAACAACAAGTAGTCACAACCTCCTTCTATCAGAGCCTCAACCTTCGGACGATGCCAGTCAGCCAATTCTTTAATGGTCATATCGTCGGCATAGAATCCTCCTGCATATTCACAGCCATTGTTGAGGTGTGCCCCATATGGCCCAACAAACCCAACGATTGATACTGAATTTTTATTACCTGCAATAAAACATCAAGTTACTCAATGATAAATGAAACCATTACAAAACAATTGTCTAGATGCACAGTTATGCAAGTTGAATCAATCATTTCAGAAACACTGTATGACCTTTAAAATGAACTTCTGGCAAATCCAAAGAAATGAGTAACAGGTTCTTTATCGTACTGACAATAATTTTAATTGTACACATATTTATTAAATAGAGACTGACAATATTTGAATAACTGGAGTAAACATTTATACATTAAATTAAACACTGTCATTTTTTGTAAATTGGATTTATAGATGGATTTGAAATTTGCACGACAGTTATTGTCGGCAACTAGGTATTCCCATTTTCGGTGAGCAAGTCGGAATTTAACATGGACTTTCTACTATATATATTCTATAATTATATACACTAAAACTATGTTAATAAGATAGTTGGGTTGGGGAACACAATTTATGTTACACACAGTCTAAAAACATGAAATAAAAAATTAACCTGATGAAAACGACAATAGGTATGCTAGAACTGCATAACAAAAGTATGTACTTGATTAATGAATGAACAGTTTTTTTTTATTTATGCCAAAAATTAATACTTGGTAGTTACTGGTACAAACCCTCCACCAATAAAAACAAGATACTCTAGGGAAGTTATAGCATGACCGGTGGGATGCGCGTGAGGAGTGGAGGAGTTGAGCGCGTGGGGGCACAATCTAAAGTAGGGGAGGGAATACGGTGCTACTAACCCTACTGAGAGTTTTCGGCTCCCGGCTCATAGTGGTGGCGGGAGCCGAATATTGTAGTGTTTGCCAACATTTCTAGACCCTTGTGTTCTTACCACGGTGGTCTTTTATGATGAGCAATTTAGTATAGGAGACCTTGAGAATATTTGAACATTTCTAGACTCTTTTGAAGTTACGGTGACGGACTTTTATGATGGGGAATTCAATACAGGAAATCTTGGAAATATTGGGACCGGATGTACGTGATCTTAACAATGACTATGTTCTGCCGAAACTGTGTTCATAGCTCACCCTTCTTAATGAGTTCGCAGTAGAGATACCTGGTGGTAAGAAAGGGTTCTCATAAATTGTGAAAAAGTAGGAATTTATATTATTCTTGATCTCCAACGACGACATCAGTTCAGAATTGTAATTGTTACGCTTTGTTAGTCATTAAAATTCAATTTATCATATACTAACCGTGTAAGCTTCAGGATTTACGATAGTAGATACAATTATACACTACAAAATTTTCAACTGACATAGCCTAGCTGCTAAATTAAAAATTAATATAAAACTGGTTAAACTAATTTGTCAATATACACGGTAGAATAAGAAAAAACTCAGTTTTATCTACCAACTTGTATCAAGTTAATTTAATGATGTATACTTAAAATAACAATAACGCCAACGATCCACACGCAATAGTTAAAATAATAAAACACCGTTGTCGATGAAAATTATTTATTGTTCTTCGAACTACACCCAAATCAAAATTTTCCAGATTACTTTTAGTATGTTTGCGTTTTCTTACTTTGTTGGGCGTACTAAAAGAATTGCCAATTGGACTTATTTTTTTCCTCCTTCAAAATTTGTCTCAGCGTACTTTCAGAAATTCCAGTTGCCTCTACGACACGCTGTTGAACTTTCTTCAAATTTATAAGTGTGTTGGTTTCTGCTTCCCGTTTCATAAAATGGGAAGCACTTCTCTTGCTTGGCCGTGTATAACCTTTCTACCTCCAATTTTACTTTTTACATTATGATCCATCTCAAACTCTTTACTTAAAACGTAATGAGCACAACGCAATTAATTCACAAACTGTATTACAACTCGTGAATTGGCACAAGCGAATGTTTTTTGGGTGGCACGTATAGAAGACTGGAGACCGAAGTTCACAAGGCTAAATACGGCAACAGACTGAGCCGCTCCACTCCCCACCACTTTAGTTCCGTCTTTGCCTACGGCGCATCTCGAAGTCACCAGTCATGCTATAAATTCTCTACTATACCTTGAGCAATGTTCTATTGGTGTAGAACTCAAATTACGTCCAGGAACTATGTGTGAATAAACGGGCAAACGGGCCTGATACTTTATTTCTGGACAAGGCAGATATGATTGTTTCCATTTCCAATCTCTAAAACAGCTATTCTCGAAAGTGACATCAAATATGAAAATGTATGCACTGGGTGTTTCTGTGAACTGTAATGATTGATCACAAGTCAAATATGATGATGGAGACTTCTCTACTATTTGTAATGTAATAAATATAGTGATATGTAATTTTATCAAATAATTCACTTCAAACATCACTTGGTACTCTCTTAGTTAATTTCTTAGCAATATTAACGTCAAGAAAATGACTGGGTCAACCATGTTAGAAAACTACACAAACTCAACAATAGGACTGTCCCACCTGTACAGTGGCTGAGAGACATCTGGTTTTTTGCTGAATCAAAAGTTTTTGAATTTTTTGATTTCTATATATATATATATATATATATATATATATATATATATATATATATATATATATATACAGCAATCTATTATATTTTTTGGAAACCATTTTGCACTATTCTATTTTACCTAATGAACAACAGAAACAATACATAGTTACTACTCTGCTTTCTAAAATGCTTCAATTTTAGATTTTTGTAACACAAACTGTCAAATAATGTTAACAAAACAATGCAATTAAAAAATTATAATTTGTAACAGTTATCTTCCTATTAGACATGCAATAAAGCTAAAATTGTATAACACAAACATTTATATAATTGCTTAAATAAAAACGTTTGTTTTTTTATTTCATTTTCATTTTTGAAATTACTTTAATATCCGTGCAACCTTTCATGATATACTCACCAATACACACTGGATTTAGATTTAACTTTAGGGCCTTACTGTACAAGGTACAAAGTTAAAAAAATACTGAAATAGAAATTAATAAAATTCTGAGATCTATACCTGACGATTTGTGCATAATTTTTAGCTTTTAAGTAATTAAGTTATGAGCCAATTTCATAAAATTAGTACACAGGATTAAATCAAAATGAAGTGAAATTTTTAAAAAAGACTGCTTACTTTTTAATATTATTTAGAAGAAAAATAGTGCTTATGATTATGCAGTAATGCACTGCAAATTATTATTAGATTTATATGATATTTATTTTTTTCCCAACACAAATAAAACCAGAAAAAAACTAAAACTATCTTTATTTACTTATACTTAGCACTATTTATATTTAGATCACAATAGTCCAGTACAGTCTATAATAGATAGTACTTAAGCTTCAGCAACCAGTTAAACAAATGCCATGACATTGTTCACAGATACTCACGTTACAGCATACTATACCCAAGAAAAATGCTCTTACTCTCCGAATTCTAGACCCTGCTCCATTGGCCGCCACATTTCTGATGTTCAATGTTTTTGATGTGATTTTGATGATAAAGAAAATCTTAGAATGACCATTACTTACTACATCACGATTAAGCCTACTACTTCAAAATATGCCGCCTTTAACACCCCAATTATCCTACAGGGTAACACGTACAGACAGAAATGGGGTAACAAATAAATATATTAGTAAAAATATGAAGAAATACATCTCCTTACTGTCCTATCACATAAATTCTTATTAATTCCTAACATCATTATTTGCTTTGAAATATGTATGTATATAATATGTAGATTAGTGATGTGTCAAAGACAAATCTCAAATCCACCAAATTCTAAATAATATTTTGCTAGCTGTTTTGCAATAAAAATGCTAAACATGTTTTTAAGAACAGTTGTTCGTAAACAAAGTAGAACTATTCAAGGGGAAGCAAGTTTTATAAATATTTCCTCTATAAAGTATATGTTGATATTTTATTACTTTTAATTATTTTCAAATGATCAAAAGTAGTTGGTGGACAAAGGGTGATTTGAACATTCTCCAACATTTTAAGTTTAATATAAAATTTATAAATAATACAAATATATGCTCATACTATTTGCAGATTAAAGGCATAATATTCTGGAAGGTCATACTGTCAAATTAAAGTATAAAGAAGGGGATATGACTTGGGTCTTAAAATATAACTTTTTATCTGAAAATCTGCAAATCCCTTTAATATACAGTTTGGCATTCTTAAATTACTCTTTATATTATTTGAGTCCCAAAGTATTTAGAATGGCAGAAATTGATTTGCTGATGGTTTTGCTGTAACAGTAGGGCCTACTAAGTGTAAAAGAAGCTACTAGGATTCTGACTTTGAGAATTGGGAATTGATTTTTTAAGATTCTGAATCAGATTTGAGACTCAAAAATTCAGGATATCTTAAGTATAGTAAAGGTAGAAGTACACCACGCAACGTGTCGTAACAGGCTTCACTAAAGTTGCATGCAAAATTTAAAATCTATAGCTCATTTTATTTCAGATGTCCTTTGGACAGATAATAATACAAAAAAGAAGTTGCCCGACACAAAAATGATGTATCATAGAACTCATTCTGGTACAACTGAAATTTAATGCAAAATTTAAAGTCAGTACAAATGAAATTTGAATTACTTCAGATAAGTGCAATTATTGCCACAAATCTAGCCACTCAATACTGCAATGAAAATGACTTAGTTATAAACACACAGAAAACTAAGCAAATTATGTTTGGCAGAAGAGGAAGGGAGGACCCAGCATTACCTGAGGTGGAAGTGGAAGAGAGTGCATGCTTCCTGGGCATTACCATTGACAGTTCCTTTACCTGGACAGCCCACATTGACAATGTATGCAAAAAATTGAATACTGGTATATTTTTAATACAAAGAATGACGCA